>NW_027500240.1:0-83331 GCF_021521415.1 Bidens hawaiensis
AAGATTTGAGTCTTTATTAAGTTGTAGTTTTCCTTATTTTGTTAACAACCACAGGCTAGACCAGATTGTAGTTTAGTCACAACATGTAACACACCGAATTATATACGCACCTGATTACAAAATAACTTTCAAAAAGAAAAAATGAACACCACACACCATGCTTCCCAATCAATCCTGACTAATTTATAAATATACAATTTCAACTAAACATGTGCATTAACAGTTGTAACTCATGCATAAAAAGTGTTATGCTGCATCATTCATTGTACATCGTCCATCCACTATTGTACCTTGTTATTATTGGACCACAAAATCCACTCTCACACCATCGTCCATTCACTATTATCTTGCACTGTGTTCTAGAGTCTCATTTAACGAGTATGGGGAGGGAAAGAAAGAGAAAATGTTAAAAATATCATGTTCCAGAGATTTTTTAAGGAGATAATGGGAGGGGAGGGGAGGGGAGGGGAGGGGATATATAGAAAATTTAAACATATATTCATCCTACCAAATTGGAGAGATTATGAGAGAGAAAATATTTTCAATTACTAAATTACCCTTAAAACTAATTTTATTTAAGTTTTACTTAAATGGTATGATAATAAAACTATAACTTTTCTTTTCTTTTCCTCTCAACTCGGGAACACATGAAATTTGTAAATTCCTTGATTTTCCTTTCCTCTCATTAAACTCGGGAACACAAAAAAAAACTTTTTGTCGCCTTTCTTTTTTTCTCCTAATTTCTTTCTCCTCCCCTCCCCTCGTTAAATGAGACTCTGGAACACAGTGCAAATTCAACCATCACACACACCACCCTCCATCTTGAACATCCCTCCCTCTTTCTGAAACAAGAAATCGTTTCCACTTCACCTTCTACCATCATCTTCACCTACTGTTGTTGGGTTCAATTTCGGAACCCTAGGTAGCATTGGTGCGGTGGTGGCAGTCAGGGGCGGATTTACATTGAAGTTTGGGGGTGCACGGGAACCCCCCGATCTTCGAAATTATAGTGTAAAGTTATATATAAAATCTGGAGTGCACCCCTTATAAATTTGGAGTGCACCATGCAAACCAAGCTGGAAGATTGGTGGAGTGGTTAAGACCTTGGTTGTTAACACACATTCCCCTGTTCGATTCTGCCGCTGGACGTTGTGTTAGATTTTCTTTAAAATTTATTATACTTTTTTTAGCATAGCCTAAGCTTTGTTTTAATATTTATAGGACGTTGTGTTAGATTTTCTTTTTAAAATTTATTATACTTTTTTTAGCATAGCCTAAGCTTTGTTTTAATATTTATAGGGTCCCCCTCCTCTTTCCACTGTTCACAGTTTTGTTCACTTCAATATATTACTTGGTTTATAGTCTTTATGTGAGGGTATGAATATACTACTTTCAGGAGGTTAATATTCAAGAAACAAATTAGAATTAATGTGTTATTGGTTAGCTTCTAATTATGAAGTGATTTGTTATATTCAGTTTGAGAATCATGCACATCCAGATTTGAGATAAAACTACAAGCCAATGTAAAAAGAAAGTAAATTAAATAATACCTTAAAGTTTTTTCTTTATTTGTCTTTTTTTATGGGTTTTCTTTTAGTCTATGCCTTATTTAATTGTTTATTTTATTATTTTCTTTTTTACTTATCATTGTTAGTTTGATGCTTTTTATATTAAAATTGAATTTGACGTGCCTTTTTTTTATTATTTCTTGCAAGGTAGTGAGAGACTGAGATCTTACATTTATGTAGTTATTCTTACACTAATATCTTCACACAACTTGAAAGAATGTCAAAAGAATTATTCGAGTTAATTTTTTCTCCGTCTTTCTATTCCGATTTGCAGACTAGAAACGGGTAGAAGTTGCAAAGGTTAGCATTTAGCATATCATCTTTATCATATTATGTTAATTCGATTTACATTTATCATTTTATGATATTTTGCTACTTTGATTTTTGATAATTCCATCTTATCTTCTGCAAACCTTAAGCATTTTGTGCAACTTTTAACATGACAAGGGGAACAAACACAACTAGATTTTCATAGGAATAGTAATGACTTTTCAAACTAATTTTCGACTGGTGAATTAACTCAATTAAGCACAACTTAACTCAATTTGTAAATATGTTTTTATGTATTTGTTTTTTATTATTTGCACACAGTTTGACCCACACTAGGATTAAACTAATAATTAGTTGTTGAGAAACTAAAATTAGTTGTTCACTTTAGTATAGATACACTAATATATAATGAAATTTTTAGCACAAATTGAAATAGCATGTGATAAACCTTTTTCCGACCTGAAATTTTTTATATTTGACTATATAAAATTAGAGCATTTTAAAAACAGTGCAACCCGTGAAAACAATTCATGGATCCGCCACTGGTGGCAGGGGTTCAATGGTGGGCAGCATCTGTAGCTCCCGCTACTATTGACGGGTTACATTTCGTAATCCTAGGTGGCGGTGTTCCGGTGGGGAATGTGGTGGCTGTTAAGGCCTCGACTCATGAGGTCGAAGAACCAAAATCGATCCGGCCACAACGACGACAGCCGTGGGTAACAATGGACGGTCAACCCGATTTGGTAAATTAATCTTTCCTTTTTTGTTAAATTATTGATTTGTATTTGAATATTTCATTGTATCTATGAACGATCGCATAATTTAGGGTTGAAATTAAGTAAAATTAGGCAGGAGTATACATGTGCAGGCATCAATTTTGAGTAATTCATAATATTTATGTATGCAGGTTTGCCTCATCCTTTTGAAATTTTCAAATTCAATGGCTCATTATTGTGGACGTTTAATACTATCTAGGTACGTTATTGTTTATGACTAGATTTTTATGTTATTGCTATGTAATTTGGTTTTTGTTTTTGGTGTTGCCTTCATATTTTCATCAATTTGTTCATTCATAATTCTCATGCAGATGAACACAATGATGGTCAAGGTGAAAACATGGTAGGCGCAAAAGGGAAATGAGACTCATCAAAAGCCACATGCCTTGACATGATAAGTTTTCCTATTTCAAGTTCATCACAATGATATCCCCAAAAATGGGCCAATTACACGAGAAATAAATATGAAGAAGAGTTTTGTTTATTACAAACTTGGTAACTTATGCTCCAGGATTGGGTTCGTTTGGTCATTGAATATCTTGATGGAAGTGAAAGTTTATTAATTATTCATTGATAATTTCTTAATAATATTGTGCAGGCTGATGGTCTCGATGTGTTTGCTATCAAACGAGCCTGCAAATTTGCCAAGGAACATATTTGGCCATTTAGATTTCTGTAAAGCTGGTAAGAAATTTATTTTATATTGTACTATATGTAATTCTGGGTGTGCATGATTCAGTTCGGTTCGACCATTAGCCCTCAACTGAATTAACCAATAAGTTTTCGGTTAATCGGTTCGCTTAATTTGGTTAATTTTGTCGATATTTGGTTTGGTTTGGTTTGATTTGGTTCAGTTAGTTACGAAAATCAAACTTGGGCTACAATTTCTATAAAGTTGTATGCACTCCATAGGTTATAAATTGATTACACACGTAATGAACTTGATATGGGGAGCTACAAGCTATGGATTCAATTTATCCATAAGATCATTATTATCTACTGATGTTGAATTACATTTTAGCCCTTAGCTCTACAAAGTTTAAATTACTAATGAAAAAAAACCCTTATTAAAGGCTGGAGTTGTAGCAGAAAAACCTAGCATACTAATAAACTTAGTGTCACTAGCCCAGATTAAACGCACAATATATATACGCTATATATCAGTTTATAAATATAAAATATATTGAAAAATCTTACGGTTAGGCTCGGTTTTATACGGTCGGTTTTCGATATTAACCGTTAACCCAAACCGTTCACTACGGTTTTTGAATTTTTGAAACCCGACTGACCTAGAGTTGGAAAAGTCAACCGTTGAAACCACGGCCACAAACTGGACCTTTACCATCCCTAATTAAAACTATAAATATATAAAAATATGAATGCTTCAGTTTGGTTGGGCTAACTTCAGATAACTGAGGGTACAAAGAAAACGATAACTGACTTTTAGTTAATTGTGGTTCAGTTTTGTTAGTTTTTAGTTCGGTTTCGGTTAACGTTTGGTTATTGCTAACCTATATATGTAATAAGAATATCATGGCTAGACCAAACCGGAAACGGTATGGTGTAGTCGAGAATAAGACCTTCAACAACCCTTGAAGTATTCATAGAAATCAAAATTTTACTTTATTTTTACAAATGAAGATTAGGTGCCATTAGCATTACAGTTTGGTGATGTTAAACGACATAGGTATGAATTATTTACAGGAAAAGGAGATCTGAAGGTATATGACGTAACGGTTGAAGTCTTACATACACTGATATGATATGAACACAGTATATCTTACAAAAAAAGATTGAAGGCTTTATAATTTATTATGGAGGTGAGGCTATGGCACGAAGATTACTGCACTAATTGTTTCACCTCCATGTGTGTTTTTGACGTGTATTAAACTTCATGCTTATCCACGATCAAAGAAGCAGAGGGCGCAATGGTTTTTGGCAACACCATAACAGGTTCAGCATGTTGTGACAGGAGATAACAAACTTCTCCTTTTGGTGGTATCAAAGACTCTTAAATATCAAACTTAACAATCTTTTGTAATTTATAATTGTCCCTTTTGTAGTTAGTTAAGAGGCCCTCAAGTATGATGTTAGGAAGGGCTATAAGGTCGCTACATAATTATTTTAATTATGCAAGCCATTGACGTGTAAACTACATTCGTTAATAGTCACCGATACCGCGCCGCATCGCGGTGGGTCGTCCCACTAGTTTCTTCCTGTTTTTTACTCGAAAAACCTATATCTTTTAAAAAAATTCTTCATCATATTAATTGAAACTCTTTTGTTGTTAATAGAACCTTGTTTCCTGTCTTCCATATATATATATACCGACATGCCATAAGTATCACCAAACTGATTGCTCTATTTTTTGTATTTTGATTTCCAATAGTAAGATGGATTTTGAAGAGATCAAGAACCTAAAAAGAATACACATGGGGTGAGACCCATGACCTGCGAAAATTGTTTTTGATTATGAAAACCTTTCACAAATAAATAAGTTGTTATAACCCATTTAAGGATTAGCCGGATTTGGTTATACCCATACCCGTGAATTCGGGTCAAACGCATGAGAAGCCCCGAATCATAAATTAAGCAATCTAGTGGCTTGAGAGGGAGTGTGAAGCGACCAAAGAGTGAAACGTAGGATATATATATATATATATATATATATATATATATATATATATATATATATAGGGGTGGGATCTAGAGAGAACTCCTCTTAAAAAGAGAACTAAAGAACTAGTAAAAAATTTATTTTTAACTATTTAAAAAAATTATGATTTTTTTTTCTTTCCTCCTAATAAGATGATATTGTTCCTAAAAAAATCGTCGATGTAATGCGTATATACATTAATGTGTATTGTATATATAAAATAGTGTTTTATTGCATATAATACAACTCAAAATACATTATCTAATACACACTATTGAATATATGCAAATACGACACTAATAATTGTATGCAAACACATTATTGCATATATGTAATACAACACTAATGCACATATGCACTATATCGATTTTTTTAATTTTTTAATATAACATAACACTATTGCAAATATACAATACAAACAACTATATATATGCTATTCAACACTATTTCAAATATCAAAATGCACACTATTGCACATATTCATTATAAAAAAAGTCGATGTATTGCATATATGCATTACAACGGTTTTTTTTATTTTTTTTATTTTTATATTTTTTTGTGGTGAAGAATAACAACATATAACAAGGATGAAAGAAAAAAATTTAAAAAATATTTTTTTAAATAAATTAAAAATACTTCATTATTAGTTCTCTAGTTCTCTCCATAAAATGGAGTTCTCTCATGATCCTCTCCATATATATATATATACATATATATATATGGGGGGTTTGGATCAAATACAAATAAAATTAACGTGCTAAACAAGAGAATCAAGTAGAGTAATTATATATACAAGTAGAGTAATTATCATAGAGTAATTATATAATTACTCTATGATAATTACTCTACTTGTATATATAATTACTCTACTTGATTCTCACGTTTAGCACGTTAATTTCATTTGTACGTTAACCTTCCCCTATATATGGGAGGGATATTTTAAGAACCTTGATGAGTTGTAAGAACTTTAAGAAGTCAATATGGACCACACATTTAATTAAATAAGTATGGAATATGTGGCTGAGAATTAATCTGATTAAAAATGAATCAGGAGAGAGAATAAAGATTTTGATGATTACACAAGTTTAAATATTAGTTACACACGTGTAATAAGTCGAATCGGTATGTAAAAAAATACTGTAATTTTTTTTACGTTACTTACACTTACGTATTACATATGTCACACCCCGAAAACCTTAACACAGCGGAAGTCTTAACTTTAATTCGTTCGGGTTATGACAGATGCCGATAGTCAACAATAATAGACAAATAACAAAAGCATCATCTTTTATTATAAGGAAATATTTTACAAAATCAGAGTTTATTACACGTGCTAATGCACGGTTTACAACACTTCACTTTTGTTCAAACACCTCACGCTCTCATTTCCATGCCACCTCGAAACCTTCACTTTCCTGCAAAGCATATTTAAATAATATTTGGGTCAACACGAATGTTGGTGAGTTATTCCAGAGAAGAAAAACTTATTATATAAATATAAACAATTTATATATAAAATAAAACATGAATATAATAGTGTACGGCTATTATACTCCCAACAATACCGATCTATACACGGTACAACACAATAACGAAACCCGCATTTTACCTTTATGCACAAAAAGCGTTAGTTGTAAACTAGCTAAGAATACAACGCGTGTATGACTACCAATTTGATAACTCGAAACGTACCATACTCGAAATATTCCCACTTTTAACCCAACGCGAATGGAAGTGGGGGGCGTCACCCCGATAGATCTACCAACATTTTTGTGCCCTCAATTCGGTTAACAGTTATTTAACCAAATTGATTCATCCCACAATAACGACAATTTGTAGTATAATGCGCTTTCAAAACATATATATATATAAATACGAATATAAATATACAATATGCTTTTCGGAGGAAGAACTCACCTTTGATTTCGGTGTTCGAATAAACGCTCGTACCTATATTGGTACATGTTCGTTAATTTTAGGTTTGACTAAAATATATATATTCTTATTCTAAAAATCCACACAAGCATATAACACATAAAGTTTACTACTTATAATCTTATAATTCTATACTTAAAAATATAAACAAGTAATAATCAACTAATAATAATTTAATTTAATTATTAAAATTTTTAAAAATTATTACCTATAGTTGCTGGAGTGTTTTGGAAAAATTCAAGTTATTATTTTATTTAAAATTTTGACTCTATTATAATCGGTTTTGTCGGTTATGCCGGATTCGTTGGTTTTGAGCTTAAAAACGAACCGGTTGTTATTTTTATGAAACTTTTAGTTTTAAATTATCTAAAACACTTTTTATATAGTTTTTAGTCAAGTTTTATTGGTTTTTCAATAAAAATGTTTTGGTTTTTATTTTGTTGCCAATTTCTTAAAAATGCCAATTTTTAACGTTTTCGTGTCGGTTTTCGCGACACGAACCGTGTTGGTGTAAGTTTTGCTATTCTTGACTTTTCTTATACTTTAACTTATGTTAAATATAAGAATATTATGACTTTAGAAGCTGTTTTAATTCAGTTCCAAAAACTCATGTCGGTTCACCTTAAAAGTCGAACTTTCCGACCGTTAAAGTCACCGACAAGCTATTTAAGTCACAATGTCAAAACCAAACCATTTGGTACAGCAAATATACATATAATAACAAATAATATATCATCATATACATGTTTGATCATCTAGCACCAAGTATGCACACAAAACAAATTTTTAGCTACACATGCTCAAGCGTTAACTTAAGTTTTCAACTATACAATATACATGTTATTTCTACAATATCTACAAGGTGTTTACGTACCAAAATTTCCAGATCTTAATAACCCATATTAACCTCTTATTTCATCCCATTATCATCTTTAAAACAAACACATTCTTGATTCTTTAACAAAGTTTCTATTACTAGTAAGTAGCAATTTTTAATAACCTTATTATCATACCAACAATCTTTACAATAGAGTTCACTAAAGTAATCCTAACCACAAGTCTTTAATCATCCACACAAGATTATGTTCACTTATCAAATCATTTTGCAAAACATCTTGTACAATTTACAAAGTTTCCTTTATTAGTAAGTTTAACACAAACTCTTGTTTATCTAAGTTATCATGTTTCATGCATCCTAGTACTTCTAGTAGATTTTATTCCTTTCCATATGTCCCATTCAATCACTTAGTTTGTCATTTTCAATCCATATAAGACAAGTATGAGCTTTATGATCAAAAATCAAATTTTTGTATTACTTGCATGTGTAAGTAACTTTCCAACAAGATCAAATCTCTACACTTTTGTCAACCCTTTTCCAAGATCCTTTTTATCTTTTCAAAACCATTATTATTATTACTTACAACTTTTTTTTTTCAAGAAATCAAGTATGTGGGTTTTCAAAATTATCATTCTTTCTTTAACCATTTTACCATTTAACAAGCTTACAACTTCAATCTAATACCAACATCAAAACCCATGGTTCTAATGGGTGTTTTTACCCATAATCCATTTCCAATCTTTTGACCATTTACACATTTACTTCCATTATTAAAACAATACTTAAACTCATTTGTTAAACAAACTTAAGTAACATCAATATGGACAATCTATACAAGCTAAAATGCAACCATAACAAGTCCTATAATCAACAAAACCCATCTTATACATTCATATGTAAACTCACGGTTCACACATATGCATGCATATATCCATATTATACTTGCATGTACACTACCTAACATACTAAAATCAAGCTTTAAACATCAACTAGCAACTAATATACACAAATATTGAAGTGGGTTACCTTGGATTTCGGATTTGGTGCCTATGGAGGTGATAATGTGACCTTGTGTTGGCTATAATCCTTCATTTGGCTTCCTACTTCTTGTAATTTGCTTAAACTTCCACCAAAGACCTCCTAATCAAGGGTTGTGTGTATAAAAATTTGAAAGGATGAGATTGTAAGGTGGTGGTGGGGTGGCCGGTTATAAGAAGAGAGAAAGAGAGGTATAGGGTGATGTGTTGTATGGTGTAGAGTGTGTAGGTGGATAAATGGGAAGCTTCCAAGTATTCTTCAATCATTGCATACCTACATGTAAGCTTATCATTGGTGGGTTTGGGAGGTGGGTTGGGTTGTGTGTAAGTGGCGGCCGAGAGAGATAGGTGAGGGAGAGGGAGAGTTGGTTTTAAATAATGACATGTGATAATATCTAGGTGTTAAAGTTTAACGTATCTCGTAATTTATCTAGCCAAACGACTTCCGTTTCTAATAATTTTTATCAGACTTTGAGCGAAATTAGATTACAGTCAATGTCTGCCTAAAAACATAATTTTCTGATAAACTTAATGTCGGGCTCTTACGGTGTCCTCTACTGGCTTTCGGTTACTTATTTTCTAATTTTTGCGATTCGAACCTTCTAAAATTAAGTTTATACACTATCTCTAATATCCTAACATAAAATTTTATTTTTCGAGGTCATCTTGACACGTTTATGAATTTATCCGTTTTGAGATATTACCCGGTGTCAATCTGCACAGTGTCAGCTACACGACAAAATTGAACTTTTTCGGGTTCCATATTTTAAAATTCAACTAAAATCAAAAACTTTGACTAAAAATATTATTCCTATGTATTTATTTTACTAATTAATACACGATTACGGTTAAGATAATTACCAGATTAGTCTAATTTTTGGCGGTTGTCACATTCACCCATCCTTTTAGAAATTTCGTCCCGAAATTTAGGATGTAGCACTGGTTTCGGTTTCTTCTGGGAAGAGGTGAGGGTATTTCGCCTTCATTTGATCCTGACGTTCCCACGTGAACTCGGGACCAAGTCTTGAATTCCAGCGAACCTTGACAAGCTTAATCCTGTTACGCCTTAGCTTCTGGATTTTCCAGTCCATGACTTCAACAGGTTCTTCTACAAATCGAAGCTTATCATCAACCCTTATGTCTTCAATAGGAACAATCAGCGATTCGTCAGATAGACATTTCTTCAGATTGGATATGTGAAACACGTCGTGTATTCCACTGAGTTCTGAAGGTAGGTCGAGTCGATAGGCTACCGACCCTACTCGTTCGGTGATTTTGAACGGTCCAACGTATCGTGGGCTAGGTTTTCCTCTTTTACCGAATCTGACTATGCCTTTCCAAGGTGATACCTTTAGTAACACTTGGTCTCCTACCTGGAATTCCAACGGTCTCCTGCGATTATCCGCATAACTTTTCTGTCTGTCGGCTGCAGCTTTTAACCTATCCTTGATTTGAAAGACTCTGTCGGTGGTCTCTTGGACAATTTCAGGACCTGTAAGTTGCTTTTCTCCGACTTCTGCCCAACAAAAAGGAGATCGAAATTTTCTTCCGTACAAGGCTTCAAATGGTGCAGCCTTAATACTGGAGTGATAGCTGTTATTATAGGATAATTCAGCTAAATGCAGATAAGTATCCCAACTACTTCCGAAATCAATGATACAGGCTCGCAGCATGTCTTCCAATGTTTGGATAGTTCTCTCGCTTTGATCGTCTGTCTGGGGGTGATAGGCGGTGCTCATATCTAAGCGAGTTCCTAGGGATTCATGAAGAGATTGCCAAAAACGAGAAACAAATCGACCATCTCTGTCAGAAATGATTGAGACCGGTATTCCATGTTTGGCTACGATCTCTTTCAGATACAGCTGAGTTAACTTCTCTATTCTGTCTTTTTCTCTAATGGGTATAAAATGAGCGGATTTAGTTAATCTATCCACAATTACCCAAATCGCATTATAACTTCGCGGAGTAACTGGCAGTTTGGTTATGAAGTCCATGGTAATATTATCCCATTTCCACTGAGGGATCTCTGGTTGTTGCAGTAGTCCAGGCGGTCTTCTATGTTCAGCTTTCACTTTGGAACATGTCAGGCACTTGCTGACATACACAGCTATGTCTCTTTTCAAGTTAGGCCACCAATAATGTTCTTGAAGATCTTTATACATCTTGGTTGATCATGGGTGGATCGAATATCCAGACTTATGCGCTTCGTCTAGAACAAGATTACGCAGATTTCCATAGAGTGGTACCCAAACTCGATCAAGTAGGTATAATGTCCCATCAGACTTTGAGACAAATTCATTTTCAAGTCCTCGCAATTTCTCAAACCTTACATTTTGCGGTTTCAAGGCTTCACGCTGTGCATCACGAATTCGAGTAGTAAGACTCGTTTGAATCGTCAACCCTAATGCACGAACACGCAGAGGCTTTTCTCTTTCCTTTCGACTCAACGCATCAGCCACAACATTCGCTTTACCTTTGTGGTAACGAATCTCACAGTCGTAATCATTGAGTAATTCTACCCATCGACGTTGCCTCATATTTAGCTCTTTCTGATCAAAGATATGCTGAAGACTCTTGTGATCAGTAAATATTGTACATTTGGTTCCATACAGATAATGCCTCCAAATCTTAAGAGCAAACACAACAGCTCCCAATTCCAAATCATGCGTCGCGTAGTTCTTTTCATGCACCTTGAGTTGTCTGGACGCGTATGCTATCACCTTGTCTTGCTGCATAAGCACACAGCCAAGACCTAAGCGAGACGCATCACAATATACTACAAATCCATTGGTACCTTCTGGTAAGGACAATATTGGTGCACTACACAACTTTTGTTTAAGCAATTGGAAGGCTACTTCTTGTTTTTATGTCCACTCATATTTCTTGTCTTTTTGGGTTAATTGGGTTAAGGGTTGAGCTATAGAAGAAAATTTTCAATGAATCTACGATAGTAGCCAGCTAATCCTAAAAATTGTCGCACTCCAGTGGGTGATCTTGGTGTCTCCCAATTCTTAATTGCTTCAATTTTTGTTGGATCAACTAGGATACCATTCTCATTGATTACATGCCCTAAAAAGTGGACTTCTCGAAGCCAGAAATCACACTTGGAAAATTTGGCATATAACTTCTCTTCTTTTAGCAATTCTAGAATCAGTTTTAAGTGTTGTTCATGTTCTTTCTTGGTTCATGAGTAGATAAGTATGTCATCGATGAATACTATCACGGATTTGTCCAAGTATGGCTTACAAACTCTGTTCATAAGATCCATGAACACAGCCGGTGTATTCGTTAGGCCAAAAGGCATGACCAGGAATTCATAATGGCCATAACGAGTTCTGAAAGCGGTTTTAGGAACATCCTCTTCTGCAACACGTAACTGATGATACCCGGACCGCAAGTCGATTTTTGAGTAATAGCTTGATCCTTGCAACTGATCAAACAAATCATCAATTCTCGGTAGTGGGTATCGATTCTTAATAGTAAGTTTGTTCAGTTCTCTGTAATCGATACACATTCGAAAAGAACCGTTCTTCTTTTTCACAAATAAGACTGGAGCTCCCCAAGGTGAGAAACTTGGTCTTATGAATCCTTTGTCTAGTAATTCCTGGAGCTGATTAGATAACTCCTGCATTTCCGATGGTGCTAATCTGTACGGAGATCGAGCTATTGGAGCGGCATCTTGAACCAGATCGATTCTGAATTCGACTTGACGCTGAGGAGGTAATCCAGGCAAGTCTTCAGGGAAAACTTCTGGAAAATCCCGTACTACAGGAATATCCTCTATCTTTCGCTCTTTAGCCTTTGTGTCGACTACATTGACAAGAAAAGCGGGACATCCTTTCCTTAACATTTTGCGAGTCTTTGTGATACTAGAGAGTTTTAACTCGGTGTTACTCTGGTCACCTCGAATGCTTAGAAATTGACCGGTTGGGGTTGGTAAACGAACTAGCTTTTCGGAGCATATGATTTCAGCACCATTTTTGGATAACCAATCCATTCCTACTACTATATCAAAACTGCCTAACTCTACGGGTAGAAGATCGATTGAAAACCTAAGGTTTTCTAACAGAATATTGCAGTTTCGGACAATTTTACTGGTTTCAATTAGCTTCCCGTTGGCTAATTCAATTGAGTAATTATTGTCTAACTTGCTTGGTTCAATACCGAGAAGGGGTTCAAATTGGTCAGAAACAAAGCTTAAATCTGCTCCAGTATCAAATAGTACATAAGCATAATGATTATTAACGAGAAACGTACCGGTGACTACGGATGAGTCTTTCCGGGCCTTTTTCGCGTTCATCTCGAATGCCTTACCCTTAGCATTTTGTATCTTGAGTTTGGGGCAATCATTTCTGAAATGCCCGATGACACCGCACTCGAAACATTCGGAAGTTCGGCTTCCTGAACCGGACGGAGAGTCCTTACTGAAACAGTACTGAGTCTAGTGTCCAAATCGATTACACTTCTGACATTTCCAACATTCCCCATTGTGACTCTTTCCACACCTGTTACAAGTGGATCCTTGTCCTGATCCTCTTGTGTTTGCTGCAAACATTCTTCGTGCTCCTTGGTATCGTTTGAACTGTCCTCCTGGGTTACCGTTCCACTTTCGTTTGAGTTCTCCGGTTTTCTGATTTTCGGTAACTGTTTTTCGTTCAGGTTTGGCGGTAGTCGCTTTCTTACCGGAGTCTTTCAGAGTTCCCATACGAATTGCATTATCAGTTAAAGATTTTGCCAGCTCTCGGGCTGACTGGATAGTGGTTGGTTTGGAGGAGGTAACCAATCCTCGGATCTCGGGAGCTAAGCCCCAAATGTACCTCTCGATTCTTGCATATTCAGGCGTAACCAGTCGGGGTACTAGCCGTGCCAAAGCGTTGAATCGGGAAGTATATCCTCCAATGTCAGCATTTTCCATCTTTAACTGCCAGAATTCATATTCGATTTTCTGAAGTTCTTTTCGGGGACAGTACTCCTTTAACAACATTTCTTTTAGTTCTTCCCAGGTTAGACGGTAAGCGGCATCTTCTCCAAGATTTTGAATTATGGAGTTCCACCACTCGAGTGCCTCATCACGGAATGAGCACACTCCGTATTTTATCCGTTCGAGAGGAGTGCAATCACTGATTTTCATTACAGATTCCATTTTCTCGATCCACCGGATAATTTCCAAAGGTCCTTCGGCACCGGTAAATTCTTTCGGTCCGCAACCTTGGAAAATTTTGTATGAGCACCCGCGTACCGTGCTACCTGAGGGGTTTTCGTTTAGATTTTCGGTTCTAGGTGTTTCTCCATTTGAAGTATTAGTTGTATTTAGGGGGTTTTGGCTTGCGTTGCGATTAGCCTCATGTTGCTCGAGTGCCGTATTTACATGTTGAGCGATTAGCTGAGCTAACTCGTCTTGGGAAGAAGGTAATCCGGTTGCTTGATTATTAGTGGATCGTCTTGTTTTTGGCGCCATGTTCTTTTTAGAAAAAATATAATTTTGGTTAGTTTTGGAAAAAAAAAATGATATTTTTTTTTCTAAGTTGTAAGGGATTAAATAGCATCATTAATAATACAAACATAAATATAATCATCAAAGAGTGGAATTTTATAATATACCAAAATACCAAAATTAGGTGTACTTACTTACACCTTGGTCACCCACCATAGTTTCTAGTTCCTACCACAACCACACAAAAGACAACATGTTTCAAAGTTAAGTTACATCACAACTACCATAATAAATATATTACCCAAAACACCCTACTACGTCTAGTGAAGGCTCATCAAGTAGCCTACGCATGGCTCTATCATGCCATTCCTCATCTCGAGAACTCCTACCCTGGCTTCTGTCATCAGTCCCTGATTCCTCAGTTCGTTCACAAACTGGTGCATCACATCACAGGTTTGGTCATCAAGACCTTGTTTATGCTCGATAGCAAGCACACGGTCCACCATGTTATGAACGATGTTCTTGTAAGCTGAGAACTTGGCAAGAAGAACCATAAGTAGCTCGTGATCGGAGGGTTCCTCGACCACAGGCTCCGGTGTGGGAGGCGGTGGTGGAGGGGGTGGGATCACAGCCAATGGGAGTGCAATGACAGGAGCCGATGCATCACGGTTTGCCCTGGTCCTTTTTCGGGTGTACACCTTCAAGGGTGTAGCTCTCGAATTAGACCCGGCATCTCCTGATGCAACCACCGGACGCCACTCCACCGGTGATAGTGGAGTACCGCTGCTACTAGAATCGGAGTCAGATACGATCGTCACAGAGTTCGTCATCTGAATAAACATATTAATTAAAGTTAGTAATAATCAATTATATATATATCTTTGTTACCTTTTCGTTTCGAGAGGCGGGAAAGGAGCGCGTGTTTGAACATACCTTTATAGTTTAGAAAACTTTATATTTTCTAATTCTCTATAACTGTTGGCTCTGATACCAACTTCTGTCACACCCCGAAAACCTTAACTTAACACAGCGGAAGTCTTAACTTTAATTCGTTCGGGTTATGACAGATGCCGATAGTCAACAATAATAGACAAATAACAAAAGCATCATCTTTTATTATAAGGAAATATTTTACAAAATCAGAGTTTATTACACGTGCTAATGCACGGTTTACAACACTTCACTTTTGTTCAAACACCTCACGCTCTCATTCCCATGCCACCTCGAAACCTTCACTTTCCTGCAAAGCATATTTAAATAATATTTGGGTCAACACGAATGTTGGTGAGTTATTCCTGAGAAGAAAAACTTATTATATAAATATAAACAATTTATATATAAAATAAAACATGAATATAATAGTGTACGGCTATTATACTCCCAACAATACCGATCTATACACGGTACAACACAATAACGAAACCCGCATTTTACCTTTAAGCAAAAAAAGCGTTAGTTGTAAACTAGCTAAGAATACAACGCGTGTATGACTACCAATTTAATAACTCGAAACGTACCATACTCGAAATATTCCCACTTTTAACCCAACGCGAATGGAAGTGGGGGGCGTCACCCAGATAAATCTACCAACATTTCTGTGCCCTCAATTTGGTTAACAGTTATTTAACCAAATTGATTCATCCCACAATAACGACAATTTGTAGTATAATGCGCTTTCAAAACATATATATATAAATACGAATATAAATATACAATATGCTTTTCAGAGGAAGAACTCACCTTTGATTTCGGTGTTCGAATAAACGCTCGTACCTATATTAGTACATGTTCGTTAATTTTAGGTTTGACTAAAATATATATATTCTTATTCTAAAAATCCACACAAGCATATAACACATAAAGTTTACTACTTATAATCTTATAATTCTATACTTAAAAATATAAACAAGTAATAATCAACTAATAATAATTTAATTTAATTATTAAAATTTTAAAAAATTATTACCTATAGTTGCTGGAGTGTTTTGGAAAAATTCAAGTTATTATTTTATTTATAATTTTGACTCTATTATAATCGGTTTTGTCGGTTATGCCGGATTCGTTGGTTTTGAGCTTAAAAACGAACCGGTTGTTATTTTTATGAAACTTTTAGTTTTAAATTATCTAAAACACTTTTTATATAGTTTTTAGTCAAGTTTTATTGGTTGTTCAATAAAAATGTTTTGGTTTTTATTTTGTTGCCAATTTCTTAAAAATGCCAATTTTTAACGTTTTCGTGTCGGTTTTCGCGACACGAACCGTGTTGGTGTAATTTTTGCTATTCTTGACTTTTCTTATACTTTAACTTATGTTAAATATAAGAATATTATGACTTTAGGAGCTGTTTTAATTCAGTTCCAAAAACTCATGTCGGTTCACCTTAAAAGTCGAACTTTCCGACCGTTAAAGTCACCGACAAGCTATTTAAGTCACAATGTCAAAACCTAACCATTTGGTACAGAAAATATACATATAATAATAAATAATATATCATCATATACATGTTTGATCATCTAGCACCAAGTATGCACACAAAACAAATATTTAGCTACACATGCTCAAGCCTTAACTTAAGTTTTCAACTATACAATATACATGTTATTTCTATAATATCTACAAGGTGTTTATGTACCAAAATTTCCAGATCTTAATAACCCATATTAACCTCGTATTTCATCCCATTTTCATCTTTAAAACAAACACATTCTTGATTCTTTAACAAAGTTTCTATTACTAGTAAGTAGCAATTTTTAATAACCTTATTATCATACCAACAATCTTTACAATAGAGTTTACTAAAGTAATCCTAGCCACAAGTCTTTAATCATCCACACAAGATTATGTTCACTTATCAAATCATTTTGCAAAACATCTTGTACAATTTACAAAGTTTCCTTTATTAGTAAGTTTAACACAAACTCTTGTTTATCTAAGTTATCATGTTTCATGCATCCTAGTACTTCTAGTAGATTTTATTCCTTTCCATATGTCCCATTCAATCACTTAGTTTGTCATTTTCAATCCATATAAGACAAGTATGAGCTTTATGATCAAAAATCAAATTTTTGTATTACTTGCATGTGTAAGTAACTTTCCAACAAGATCAAATCTCTACACTTTTGTCAACCATTTTCCAAGATCCTTTTTATCTTTTCAAAATCATTATTATTATTACTTACAACTTTTTTTTTCAAGGTCATCTTGACACGTTTATGAATTTATCCGTTTTGAGATATTACTCGGTGTCAATCTGCACAGTGTCAGCTACACGACAAAATTGAACTTTTTCGGGTTCCAAATTTTAAAATTCAACTAAAATAAAAAACTTTGACTAAAAATATTATTCCTATGTATTTATTTTACTAATTAATACACGATTACGGTTAAGATAATTACCAGATTAGTCTAATTTTTGGCGGTTGTCACAACATACGTGTAAAAAAAATTTAAAAATTGTTACGTTGAGTTCTTAAAATTCAAAGTGGTTCTCAATAGAAATCAATCATATATATATATATATATATATATATATATAGGATTAAGATCATTTAAGAACTATTTCGAAATAGAGAACTTTGAGAACCATTTTAGACTACAAAAAACACTATTCTTAACAAAAAATAAAAAAAAATTATAAAACAAATAAAAACTCAAAAATAAAAAAAGTAAAAAAATTAAAAAAAAATATTTTTCATCCCGGTTTTATAAAAAAAGTAAAAAAAATATCGGTTTAACAAAATTATACACATATGTATAATACTTATTATTTTAATTTTATACATGTATTTTTATACACATATGTACAATTTAAGGTTAATGATAATATACATATGTGTACCTTACGTAACTAAAGATTAAATGAAAATATACACATGTTTATAATACGAAGTGTTTTTTTTATGAAACTGGAATAAAATATAAGAACTTTGGTTTTTTACTTTTTAAAAATTTTTGTTTTTTTGTTTTATGATTTTTTTAAATATTTTTTCTAAAGGTTTTTTTAGTGGTCAAAAATATTTCTTAAAGTTTTCAATTTATAAATGGTTCTCTTAGGATCATATATATATATATATATATATATATATATATATATTAAAAAATAAAAAATGTTTAGGATGAGAGTTTGCTATTCAATTTTAAGCAATTTTATTGATAGTTGAGATTTATGGGCCAATGGATAGATACCATATGACATCCCACTATATACTTTTAACCTTTTTTTTCGTATTTACAATTCTTAGAGCATTCCCAACCCATTCCCTATATTATTGTGAGGAGAGTTTGTAAATTATAGGGTGTGATTTTGAATGGTTGTGAGTGTAAATTATAGGGTGGAGAGAGAAAATGTAGTGATTTTTGTAAATTTGGGGAAACTTTGTTTGTCCTTATTTATTTTTTAATATTTGTTGAATTAGTTGTGAGTAGAGAAGAGAGAAATGTAATATTATTTAATTGAACAGGAAAGAGAAATGTAGTATTTTGTAGTGCAATTATAAAGATGAGGATGGAGATCCGGATGAGAATGCTCTTAATTCTACGTGTACAAGTCTCTATTACATATAAAATATTTATATGACGAATATTATATTTACAATTCTTAATCTTAATTATATTTTTCTAAAATGTTTTACTAGGGTATTCACTGTCCAGTTTTCATGGTTTTTGAGTCAAACCATGAATTAAACCGTGATCTTGTAAACCAAAACCAAGCCGTTAAAATTTTAAACTGAATCGAACCAAATCATTAGTTCCGATTTGGTTTCACATTTGGACATGTTGGATATGAATAATATGCAAAATTTTAACTTATTTATTTATATTACATGTGACGTTCAAACACAAGTTGTCCGAAAACATGAAATGCATGTTATATCGAGTTTAATAAAAAAAACTTTAAAGTCAAATCCATTGCAAATTGTTATCGCGTTTAGGATCTGAGCCTCAACCCATTTCTCAATTAGTATTTAGTCAATAATTAATATGAAACTATATATACACTGTGACATTCGTCATTTTTCAAACTCAAAAACCTGACCCGTTTTAAAAATTGATATTTTCGGATTTTCATTTGTTAATAAAATGATGAATTTATTGTGTATGTATGTTCATTATGATGCTTACGTTTATAATAATGTTTTATTATTTACGACGTTACAAAATTAATCCCAAATTTCATTTCATATATTTTGAATCTAGACTCTTTTGTTTCTTTCTAGAACTTTCCTTGATCAAGAAATTTGTCAAATGCTATTAAATTCCCTTGATCCAAGCCTCAAATAATAGCCTTATGACTGTCTTTGTAATTTACTCTCTCCAGCCTTGTTATTAACGATTCTTAACCTATATGGCTATATGTGTTATATACCACCTCTAAGCTTATGCAAATCCTTTACCTCAACCCAATTCACAATCAATTGCTCTCTTGCTAGTAGAATTTTGCTAGTCTTGACTTTAAAGTCAATCATTCAATAACTCTTTCTTTTTCGTTCGTGTATAAATCCTCGAGTAATTATTATTTCATGTTTTCAAAACACATTTTAATCGTAATCATGATGTCAAAACAATTGACACTCATGGTGACGTATCATTATTCGTTAATTGGCTCGTTTAAGCTAAGTTTATAAAAGCTTTATGTTTAAAAGTCACTTTTGCAAACTAATAAACAAGACAAAACTTTTCTAGCATGTCATTTCATTTTATCATTCAAATCATGTTAGACACAAACCTGACTCAAAACCAAGTTCGTGTCCAACCAAAAACTAAATGCTCGTTTAAACCGTTTTCTTGAATAATGTTCGGTTCAGAAACGAACTCGTTTAAATTAAGTAATAATTATTATAATCTTTTCCTAAGACTAAAATAAATGAACCTAAAACCAAATAAAAAAACTTTTTAACTTATAACAATTAAATATATCTTAAACAAACTTTTCGTTTAAGAATTATAAACCGAATATGTTGGTCACATTTTTCTTATTTTCCTCCACCTCATTTTGATCATAGTTATTTATTTATTTATTTATATAGGGTCGCCCGTTGAACCGAACTTTGTCGGTTCACTTGCTTAAAACCGTTTTCGCTTATTTGCTCGGCTCGCTTATTAACATGCGAGTTTCTCACACCCCTGTTTTTACTTTAATTATTTTAGGGGTAACATATATATCCTAGCAAAACACTTAGGTAGCGTTTGGTATGCAGGAATGACAGGAGGAATGAAATTATTCATTATGTGGGAATGAAGAAAGTGGTGTTTGGTTGCTTAACGAAATGGAATCATCCATAACACATGGAATCCCATTCCATCAAAACCATTCATTCCCATGCCTTTTTTTTCATTCCATTCCTTCATTCCTCACCCTAATTTCTCAACACCACCACCACCTAACAACAACAACCACCACTACCATCGCCACCACCACCACCTGACCGCCACTTTCGCCACCACCTTCGCCACCACCACCACCACCTTACCACCAGCGCTGCCGCCACCACTGTCACTGCTTGACCACCACCTCCATCGTCACCGCCACCCTACCATCGCCATCACCACCAATGCTACCACCCCCACCACGCCTGACCGCCACCACCGCCATTTTCTTCGCCGGAGCTACCACCACCAATGTCGCCATTTCAGTTTTTTTAGTAAAAAATATTTATTTTGGGATATGAATATCTTTATTATTTCTATTTCATTCCTACAATTTTTTTTGGATACCAAACAACATAAAGTAATTATTCATTTCATTCTCACAGGTTAGCCAAACAAGACAAAGGAATAGTAATGATCCATTTCATTCCCTTTTCATTTCATTACTTTCAACCAAACATACCCTTAGTATTATTTTATCATCATTGCCTCAAATTACAATTCACATCATAGACTTGTATTTTATTACTTGCTTGTATGAATTTTGCCTCATTGAATGATTATTGTTATTATTTATTGTTACCCTATAAGTGCATTACCCTCAATAAGTATGATTATACTCTTCCCTTACTAGTTAGACTTTACGAGAAATTCACCAACTATTTATAGTTGACCTCTATTTTATATATATGCTACAATATGAATGTCTGATGAAAATAAAAAACATTAAATTACCTATATGTTATTTTAATAAATGATGTAATAATTAGTTTGTTTGTTTGTTTTGATGTTATTTCCGTTTTGAATTTGTGTACTTGAGATATAATATGATAATGATAATATTTCCGCTTTAATAGTTGTCACATGTGGTTTGAACAATCTATACGTTACGTCCCGAGTAAATCCGTCATCGGTCGGGGTGTGACATACACTTACACTTCTGGTTTATATTTAACAGAAATACTGATATTATATAACATTGAATATTTAAAAAAATAAGTATAAATAATTATGTGGTCTGGTCTGGTTTTATACTGTCGGTTTTTGGTATAAACAGTAAACCAAACCGTTCGCTACGGTTTGAAATTATTGAAATCGATCAACCGAAACTTGAGAAAGAAAACCGAATCGGTCACCGGTTGAACATATACGTTAGCGCCCCTAACTATAAGTACAAACTAACCTTTATGGTCTTATTTTTGAATGACTAACGAATAAAGTCTATGTATTTGGGGTAACCCAATGTTAAAAGGCGAACACATATGTCCGCAACCGCATAAAACGTTGAGTAGCCTAAACCCACCATCTTCTATTCAAAGGAAAGCCACTACCTAAAAGACCTACTGTGATAAAACCCGGTTAAGATCGAATTCGAACTTGAGACCTTGCGATCTCAAGCCCAAATAATCATTTTTCTACAATGCCAATTAAGCTAAAGCTCATTCGCAAACCTTATGGTGTACTTGTAAGTTTGATACCCTATATAATATTATTATTATTATTATTATTATTATTATTATTATATAAGGTAACATGCCACAACCACTTGGGCTAGCTTAAGTGGCCAGCCAAATGATGGATAAAAACTTGAAGTCGGTTGGCCTCTCAAGTTCGAATCTTGATGGCGACACGAGTTTTTTATTAGAGTGTCCCTTCCCAGAGAGCTTGCTCTTGTGGGCGGACAACTCCTGTCAAGTGGCAGGGGGCTCGAAATTTTCTCGTGGAACGCCTAGCCAAACTCGGATGTCAAGCGTGGGCCCAGTTAAGACAGCATAGTCTTGGCCCGAGTGGGGCGGTTGGGGCTCTCTCTGAGAGCTGTGGCTGAATATTCAACCACTATGAAAGTCACCGTTCCAAAAAAAAAGGTAACATGCCACAATACGCGTGCGTGTTGAACGCTTTTACGTCTAAATGTTGTTTTGGGTTAAATGTCCGGCCGCAACGAGCTAATCTTTTTTACATAGGCTTTCAGATATTATGCACGTCTTTTCAACCACGCGTGAGTTTACGTTGAAGATTTTGTTTTATAAAATGAGTGGGTTTACATAGAAGATTGCGATTTCATAAACGGCTTCGTTCACGTCGCATAGCGCGGTTTGTTAAATTGCACGTTTTAGTTTAATTTTAAAGATGATGATGATGTGGATATTAAAAACATGATGTGAAATGTGAATACTATTAATCGTAGCAAAAATTCTAGTGGTATATTAAAGTTCCATAGTAAATATTTTAAAGAATTTGACTAACACAATGAAAATCAATAATGTAAAAGTATAGTTAAGGTTAACGACCCAACAAGGCCGGTACATGCCAAAGCAAAAGAGCATATGTATTAATCAAGCTGCTCAGTAGCCACCTAAAACCATCAACTGCATCATCTCCACGTGCTTCCCATGCAGATTAATCCCGGATCAAGTTCTACTATAAATCAACCTAGCTCCTAGCGACTATGAATTCTCTCCACGTGCTTCCCATGCAAATCCACTGTTGTGTACTATATGTAAAGCAACTTCCGACCATCAGCAACGTACTATCAAGTGTTAGAACAATGACAAAACTTGCACTTTTCGCACTTACCTTCATTGCCATCGTAGGATTTTCTGCGGTGTCTGCCATCAGAACCACCACCATCACATCTACCAATGGGGCGTGTTGTATTGACGGCCTCGTAAAGCCCAGGAGTGACAACGGGGCGTGCTGTATTGACTGCCTGAACAAGCCCACGATAGTCAACGGGGCGTGTTGTATTGACGGTCTGAACAAGCCCAATGGGGCGTGTTGGCTGCCCCCTTGTCTTGACGGCATGAACAAGGCGCCTAGGAGCGATAACGGGGTCTTGACGGCATAAATAAGCCCACGAGTGACGTTTTGGGAATCGTGGAGACGTTGCTTTGCTGAGTTTATTTAGTTTATGTTTTCTATTAGTCAGTAACGTTGGTAATTTGTGTTAAAGATGGCCCACTTTTCAGTCAGTCATGATTGTTTTGGACTCAGTTTGTTGTTTGTTTCGTTTTCCCGTATTTCCTGTACTTCTGTTCTGTAATATTATTTTTTTTTGGGTCAATGTTCATTGGTTAATTATTAATAGATGATGTTTACATCGGGACAATTACAGACTAACGGCAGATAGACGGGCAACAAGCTGCGCCGCTACCCCCTTCTGAATAGCAAACCCTACCCTACTAAATACAACGTTCCCTTTAGCATGGGCGGAGTTACTGCTGACCACCTGCTGAACCCGCTTAAGGAACTGAACCGCGTCAGGGCCAAGAGCGCCAAAGGTGTCAAAAGCAAACGGTATGAACACGTGCTGATTCTCAAGGCAAGCTTTCTCGTGCTTAGCTACTTTACTCGCCTCTGCCTTGTTTATCGCATGACCCACCACAAACCCATGGCCCCGTAGCCCAACGAGGGGGGACACACCTGTCAAATCAACGCACGCGTGCTTCCCTTTTTCCCATCCAATAACAAGAATGTCAGCGGGTCGTAGGGTTGATCTCCCATCTAAAGGGTCGGTTAAGAAGTTCACCGGGGCTTCCTTTTTTGCCGAGATCCCGGCCCGCTTAAGGACGTCGTAAAGCACATCTCGAACTAGATCATGCCGATATTTAAAGCCTGGTAATTCTTTGCAATGGACTGCATGCTCCCCAAAAGAATCAAAACAAGCCTTTCGGCATACGGGACACGGGTCATCCACCGGGAAAAGGGGTACCATCAACTGGTATTTGAGGATGGCCCGATATTCCACTGGCCACATACAATGCCCTAAACCTTCAATGGGAACAACTGACAGAAAATCCTGAGCGTGAGGGGCACGTAAACACTCAAACACGGCTCGCTGCCGCGGGGACAAAGCGAACTTCTCTTCAACTGTCTTGACGATTTCACCATATAAGGCATTCGCCAAAATTTTCTGGGCTTTAGGAGGGGCGGTGTCTTTAAAGTCGAAACCGCCAAGATCAAGATCAGGAAGAGAATTATGCAGGGTATCCAACGCACCCCTATAATCAGAGTCAAACAACCCACCCCCACACTCCCGTAGGATGTGGTCTTGAAGAACCCAAGATTGGGCCCTTGAAGCCACAAAAGCGTAGGAAGAGGCATCCTCGGCCGAGCAAATCCCAAGACCCCCAAAACGGGTTGGGAGGGAAGCTAACCTCCATTGGAGGTCCCCAAAAAAGGCACCACCACAAACAACAATGTCTTCGATCGCTTTCCGAAGACCCGTGTCAAAAACAGAGACGGCTTCTCTGACATAGGAAGGCTGACACGTCCTAAACCCAAACAGTAGTTTAGCGACCCCCATACACGAACGAAGCAAGAGGAGTTCACTTTGAGGGTCACGAAGGCCTTTGAGGCATTCCATCAGCTCAACCGCACGTTTTGCTCTTTTTAGGGCCAAGCCACTAATAAACTCCTCGTTTCTACTGACAGCACCACACAAAAGTTTCACACCATGCACCGGCCTACCAATCTCTCGTGGAAATAAACCCTCTTGAGTCTTCGCCCCATCACATGTAGGCCAAAAAACTTCAGTTTTTTTTGATGTTGAGAAGGAGGCCCAAAGAGGGGCCCTCCACTCTGATGATGTCTAAAGCCTTGGCAACCTGAGTAGCGTCTCCAATAAGGGTCCCATCATCCAGGTACCAGGCGTGAAAAAGAAGCTTACAGCGATCTCTGATCCGGTGGACAAGGGGGTGTAAAACAAGGGCAAACAGGAGAGGCCCTAAGGGATCCCCTTGTTGAACCCCTGTGGAAGACCAAATATTATCATTTCCCACATAAAGCCTAGCTGGTTGCCCGTATAAAAAATCAACCCAAGCAGAGATGGATGGACACATTTTCCTTACCTCATTTAAAAATAATTGTTGTGATCTAGCAAAATATTCAACTAGCAGATAACTTTTGACCAGTGAGTACCCAAACCACTATTAAAAACGTTACTGTATCATGCAAGAGCATTCTCATCCAATCCTCTAAAAGTATGCATGTGAGGGAAGTTTGCAAATTATAGTATCTTCACCTGTGCTCTGCAGCTGGCCTTTTGAGTACATACAATGAACGTCTAAAGTGTTCTTGTTAGTCATCTTCATCCTTTGATTGGTTTCGCTGCTTACGTGGAAGTGATTGTGTTGCGCTATTGATTACCATGTTGTATTAGTTCATATAATGATGATCATTGACCGTCTTTGCCCTTTAACGGAACAAAAAGGGTGATGTCCTAACTTTGATAAGAACCCGAAAACATTATTATAATAATGTCTGTAGTAATGTTACATACTGCTTATTTGGGGAGATAAGTAACTACTATATATGCAACTAGTAGCTACTATCATATTAACATTCACATTTATGCTACCGAGTAACTATTATCATACTAATAGTTACATAAGATTATGGTTCACTCTTACGTGAGTATTGTAAAATGTTTGAACAAATTAATGCCCAAATGAGACTGTAATTTTCCATATTGTTCAGTTGTGTAAGATAATAAACTACTGAAGATCCATATAAAATGTGAAATGTCTAAGGTAATACATAAAATGGTTATTGGTCTCTAGTTTCGAGTAGGCAATACATATCAACTATCAGGCCTTTCCAAAACCATAGCTAGATCATTCTTATTGTAAATGCAACTAAAATCGTCAACCAATAATCGAGTTATGAATCTTCAAAAAAACATTAGTGGTCATAGCTCAATATCGTTTACCAGCAGTTTAATGGATCCACATCTCCTATTGTTGTTGCCCAATATCCTCTAACTAGTTTGAGGCCCGTGTATTACACGGGTAATTGATGACAAATTTGTACTTTAACCATTAAGTAAAATATAGTTAACAAAATGATCATATATTTTATACAGTTACAATTTACATTAAAATTACAGAAATAAGATTACACAAATATGTTACAAATAAGTAAAGCAGTCCTTGTACACTACATTTGTGATTGTCCTTGTTTATCACAAATCAAATCTTTAGTCCATGTCCATGTCTGCTTATAACTCTTAATAAGGTAGCATATAGGTATGTTTATAACTCTTTATATAGCCACGTATAATTATCGGTGTGATCAATAAGATTCTTCAAGTACATGCAATCCCTAGATATATGATAATATATCCATGAAACTAACAAAAAAATATTCTTACATATAAAATATCATACATGTTAATCAGTTAATATATATAATGTCATTTGAGATCATGTGCTCATATTTATCCCAAAACATGATTATCCAAAAAACCAGATTACCTGAACTTTGATAATATAGCCATCCTTATAATTTTTAGAATTTAAAATTGATTGCTCATGATAAATTTGTTGTCATTAATATTCTGTGCATGACAAATATTTACTTGATTTTATATTTTACAATTAACAATTTTATAATCAAGCAACATATAAAACCGGAAATTAATATATAACAAAATGATTTTTTTTTCCATTTCATATTAATGGAAAATGACAACGACATACTAACCTTAAAGTTATGTTCGAATAAAAGTGATTATTCTGAGTTATTAGAATTATAAAAGATTTAAAGTTGCAGAAAGTGAATGTAGTGGTTCTTATTTATAATAGTTGAAAGTATTGTATAAGGAATGTTTAAATTTTGAATACTAATCACCTGTCACTTGTTAATATTATGGGAGTTGTTGGAATATTTAATTAATCGATATATATATATATATATATTAAAAACTTATAGAAAAAAAACAAAGATTTCGAATTTGTTGGAAGCATGGTAAATGACTTTTAACCGGATTAATTATTTTTTTAAAATTAATGTGAAAATATATTTTCTGAAGCATTTTGGTCTAAATTATAAAAGAAAATATTCAAAACTAAATATTGATTTCTTATTGCTAAAACTCTTTATACTACACAAAAAAATCATATAAATAAATGACATATACTTCATATAGTAAATTGGTATACATATAAATTATAAATATATGGGTTGGTATCATTTAAAAACTATAAAAAAGTTCTTACTCTTAGAAACTCAACAGAATCAAACTTTTTGAAATTTTTTTTATACATTAACATTATTTTAGAGTAGTTTTATCATATTTTATATAAACAAATTTTGATTATATATATTAATCACAAGTTTACATATGTGTAAAATTTATGTACCAACAAATATACATAGGTGTAAAATAAAACATAGATATGTATAAAAAACTATTTTTCAAAATTGTTATCTTAAATATAGATATAAAACATTGATAAAACTACACTCAAATAACATTAACATACAAAAAATTTTATAAAAAAGCGTTAGTTTTCAAGGGTTTCTTTAAGTTCTTAAATAATTTAACAGTTCTGTAATGATACTCATCCATAAATATATAATTCAACTTCAATAATTTAATGCTAAACACCAAGATATATAATATGTATTATCTATGTTGGCGATATTTATACAAAACGTTTGGAGAAAATTAAGAAAACACACATTTTCCCGAGTTTAAATGCATATGAGAAGATTTTAAATCCAACTTTGAAACCAATATTATATAAAAAATTATGCACTGTTGCTCGAATCCCAGTTTAAAAAACAATTTGTAGTTTATCATACAAATCCAAATTATTCGACAATAATGTACATTTATTTTCTTTAATTTGCAATTACATATGACTTTAAAATTATATTCTAACAAACCTGTAACGTAAATTTTAATATTTCCTTATTTCACAATTAATGCTAATGAATGAATCAATTAGGATTTACATATAATAAAATCAAACTTGAATTCATATATTGACATAGCTTAAAATATAAGTACCATATATTGAAATAAGTGAAAAGTATGTAAGGAGGGCTATGAGGATGACAAGTGGTAAAATTAAGTAGACTTTTATTATAGATTTTCTATTTGATGCTCATAATTCTTAAAACGAAAACCAATAAGCTCATTATATAAATAGATCAAAAAAACTAATGAACCATTATGGACCAAATGAAGTGACTATCAAATCATATGATTAGTTGACTAAAGCAGCTAGGGATATGTAAGCAATATATTAGTATTATGAAAATGAACATGCACACTTTATATCAAACATGCAGATTTTCAATTCCATGTACTGTAAGCATTTTGATTAATTGTTGAATAAATGAACGGGATTTTTCTCTTAAAGGTAGTCCATGTGACCTAAGGAAAGTTTAAGCAGTTTAAATAGTAACAGTAGCTTCGTCAAGAAGATGAGTAAAGACATCATATATAGAATAAACTTACTTCAGAAATTGAAAATTAATTAAATAAAGAGAGACAGTATTACCCATCATCATTTGTTGAGATGGAAATATTTCCCTGTGTTACCGCAGCAGTTTAGTCTATCAAATAAAACCAGAAAATTAGCTCAAAGTCGGCATGCAGGCGTTACCAAGTCACCAGCAGGTTTTTTCGAACAACCCTAATGAAATCAAGATACATACAATCTAGATGCTAAAAATCTAATTCTTCATGCAAATCAATTCCCAAACTCAACTAATAATTCCCAAATTTCCCCCAAGTAGCAAATTCATTTCAAAATACATTTGGTTTCAAGAAAATTAACGAAAATTCAACTCAAACAAAGGTAAATTAAAGAAAAAAAAGAAAAAAAGAAAAAAAAGGGTACTTAAATCAATAAAAAAATCTGATCGAAAACCGGTAGAAACAAAGTCAGCAAGAGGAATTTCGCAAATAGGTTGATGTTATCATCATCATCATCATCGTACTCAGTATATCCCACCAATAGCAAAGCTATGGTAGGGTCTGAGGAGGGTAAGATGTAGGCAGCCTTACCTCTACCCCATAGGGATAGAGAGGCTGCTTCCGGTGAGACCCCCGGCTCGATAGTAGTTTTGCATCAAGCCTTAGACATAAGGCACATAGCACTCAATCATCGGGACACCGGCTGATCGGTGCATGTACCCTTATCTTTCAGCTATCAACGCCACTACATGATGCTTGATTAACCGTCCGTCACTTTTAACGTTATTTTCACGAGATTAGTAAAATAACGTCAAAATTAGTGCAATTTCACTTTTGCCCACCCGAGGGTTCACACATATATACATCATATGTGCGCAACGCAAGCAGGGCTAAGAAGAATTCAAATAGGTTGATTTGTTGTCTGCAAATCAAAGAAGAATTTTTTTTAACTCAGCTGATATGAGAATTTAAAACCGAAACACACATGAAATCACTAAAGAATTGTTCGCAACTTCATAAACTTGAATTCGAGTTAATAGACGCGAAAATAGAGAAAAAGAAGAAATTACGCTAATCAGATTTTTTTTAAACCAGTCCTTTTTCTAGGAATTTGATCACATGGAGAGCTCACTTATAATTTAATCACTTATGAGGTAATTGACACTAGGAATGACAATTAAGGAGGAGATTTACGTGTGTAAAAATTTGACAGAGAATATAAAAATGGTTAACATGTTTTCTTTTTAATAGGAACTAGCTGGAATGACAATTAACTCCTCACAATTCGTCACTCCTAGTGACGATTTACATCAACCAACAATTATTAACTTGCATATCATATTCTTAAAGGAATTCAATTAACTATAAATAATAACTAATTTATTTAATGCGAGTGTATAAGTATATTATGTTTTTATTAAGGTGGAAACTCTTTTTTTAAAATTTTTTCTTACCAATATTATAATTGAATGTTTTATAAAAGCTTGACGTTTTATAACAAAATCATATTGATTTATAATCTCTCTTGTAGAACGCTAGACTTTTAGCAACACTCGGGCTTACCAACCCCCAAGTCTGTCTTACTGATGTAACAAACGTAAGTAATACTGAATAACTGAATATTTTAAAAGCATTTTTTTCTACTCACTATTTACCATATTTTAATATAACGTTGAAAGAATTAATTTTATTAAAAATAAACAAATAACTAACATGCAAACATCCTAAATCAACTAATAATAATGTTGTATAAAGATCAAAATAACAAATACTAATGTATTTGAAGTTAATATTTAAATATATAAAACGAAATCTTGAATCTTATATTATGACATAAGAAATGTTAAATAATATATAAAAATAGTTAGATAATACTGGAAAGGAAAGTTAAGATAGACACAAGACAAAGAGGTTCATCCAGGGAAGCTTATATCGATCCAAATTTTTTTTACAAACGTAACTATCACTCAAACTTCTTCAGTCCATATCTATATATCTTCATTGTTAAGTATACTCAATATAAATACATCTTTCGAACTTAAACACACTCACAACTTCCAACGATAAATTTCGGTGACGGTTCCAGCGACAGTTCGATCAAAAATCCGGCAAACTGATATGATCCCAAACAACAAAACAGTTACCTTAGTTCACCATCTCCACTCCATAGCTAACCCCCACAACCTCTATAGTTTTTGCAAACATAGTTGAACAATCCCGCGACATCACAACGGAACAGGTGTTAACCAACATATATTTTTTTTTCTTTCTTCCTTTGACGAATTATTAATCTCATCCTCACCATGCTAGCTTGATCACGTAGTTACGTTCAAAAGAATCTCGCGTACGTAGTAGTTTTCCGGCCAACCTGCTCTTTTCCAGTGAACTATTAAGGAAGAAGGATTAACAGTAAGGTTTATTAGCTTATTATTTCCTCATTTATACAAGTTGGTAGATCCTAAATTCATTAAACATATACTTTGGTGTTCGACACCCACACTGTGTACCAACTTTTTATTTAAAAACATGAATTATTCAAGTTATTTTCTTGAGTAAATTATCTATTTATGGGTATTAAATTTTAGGAGAATGAAAATCTTTCATGAGAAACCACATCAGTTCATTTTAAGATATAACAAATTATGTTTTCATTTCAAATATTTAGTACACATAATAGTATTTAATTTATAAATACAAGTATTACAAGATATCTCAAACTTAACTAACGATAAATAATTAGTGTTACTGTATCATACAAACTATATGGAAGAATTGGTTTATAATTTTATTTAAAGTCATTTTATATTTATATATAAAAGATAAACTATTATATTTATTTCCACTAAACATAAATTACTGCTAATAATTAGAAAATAATTTTTCAACAATGTTGTATCTAGATTTCCAGAGAGCTACTTGGAAACAATGATTTCAAATTTTGTTTTAATAAAGAATATAACTCGTATATAGAGAATAAAAAAGCTCGTAAACAAGTTAGCATCGCCTTGGAACATTAAAGGTACGGATCCTTACCCCACTTCTTATTGTTTCATACTCTATTGTTATGAACCCATTAATTTCATGTGCTTTGGAAATTCATCATTTCTTTAAATCATTGATTCAGTTGAATTACTGTTGAATTCCTATTCTGATTATAACATTGAATTTAGCTTAACGCCATGAAATGTATTATGTTTAATTATACTCATTATTGTATGTTCCAATATATGTTCATTATCGCATGTTCCGATATATGTTACGAAAATATATTTTCTATGAGTTATATGAATAAGATCATTTGTATTCCGATACCCTGAGTGTCGCTTCTCGTGGAGTGTCCCACGAGCATGTTGTTGCGGCATCGACAACATATGCACCAACCGTGATGGTGAGATCAGTTCATGACGTCTCTTAAGTACAAGTGTGGTACATATGACTATTAGGAGGCGTATGGATTGATCCTAGGATTAATATTAAGGAGATGGATATCGGGTATGCCAACTCGCCATCTCGTGTGATAAATATCCAGGAGTAACTACCTGTATATTGTCACGTTTTATGTTCGTTCATGGGTACATCTGTATGATACGCTTTAATTTATTTAATAAGGTTACGTTACATAGTTTCATCAACTGTAAGTTCAATCTAAATTACGTTTCATTAAATCATTTATTGTTTGAGCCTATTATTCCGTACTGAGCATTCGGCTCATTCCGTTATTTTTATTTTATGTTATATACAGGTCAGCAGGTTACTTTGGGCGGGATTAAGAGCGATGAATAAATCATCAGGATCCTAATAAAATATCTTTTCCATCGTGCTAGTGTATAAATTAACATTAAGTTTGCCTTGTACCTTTGACAGATAATTATAAAATTTTGTCTTTTGTTCAGAAACAATGTTATTGTGACACGTCAGCGCATTCCGGGCCGGGGTGCTACAAATACCGACCAAATTCACGTTAATTTGCCGCCATAACACTTGAGTTTCACCAACGACGCTTGGGTTTCAATGAACAGGTTTGACCCACCCCAGACTTTTATCAACAACACTCTAGTTTTATCAAAGCCAAGCTGTATAGTTTGAATAAACGTTGTTTACAATATTCTTTTATCTGCTAATTTTTTATCTTAAACTCTGACGGATTTATTTTTTGGGTTTCTAATTCTGGGATCGTAACAAACGCAATCGATACCGACCGAATTCACGTCGACTCACCGCCCAAAATAAGAAATTTGATGCAACGCACATGGGGCAATTACTTGTTCTAACATAAATCTTTTGAGCAGTTAAAGTTATTATAACAATATGCACGAACGTGGTTAACGTATTTGATGCTCTTGGTCCTATATTTCACTCTTTTTATATTTGTGTGAAGAATAATTAAAAGAAGAAAGGAGGATGGCTTGATGCAACACTAGTGAGCTAGCCTTCGGCATATTTCATTTGCTTTAATTTACTGGACTGCCAGTATAGTAACCTATTCCTATTTAGTGTTAATCGCCATTCCAAGTTCCTAATAAAAAGAAAACCTGTTAACCATTTTTATATTCTCTGCCAACATTCGATCTTACACACTTGCATCTCCTTCTTAATTGCCATCCCCAGAAGTGATTAAATTAAAAAGTAAGCCCTGCATGTGTTCAAATCCGCTAATCGCGAACGGTCCTTGCCTCCCTGGAAGAAGCGAGAGAAGAGATGGTTGAGGCTTTGAGCCGTGAAGATTCTCCGGAACAATACATGATAACATGCAAACCACGAGGAAGAAGTGGAATGGTGTTGATCTCCTTGAAATCGTTGTCTCTGGTGGGGTGGTGGCAGTGAGTGAGTGAGAAGACTAAAAAGGTTAGAATTGCATCCTCTCCATGTCCCATAAATCAATGGCCGGCCACCAACCTTCATGGTCATCGTAGCGTCTTATGTAGTTTCTGTTGGAAATTTTGGACTGGTCCGATTAAATTAACGCGACCGACCGAGTTATGACCCGTAAAAGTTACAACATTGGGAAATGAATATTAAACCCGCTTATCTGGTAATGACGAACATAAGACGTATTTTATTATTATTATTTATACTAAATATGAGTAATAAGTATATTAAGTTTATTTACTAATTAAATAAACTTGGCCGGGCTTTAAACGAGAGTTGGACTTTGAGACCCGGTTAGAATTTAGTATTGATAAATACAAGATTATAAATATGCATGCAGTAATCTTGATGAGATTAGAAAAACTAACCTAAAAAAATTGACATACTCCAAGGAAAAGGAAATGGTGCATTAATTATGAAGGGCTTTTGATGTGTGCAAATTTATACACATTATTTGTATCATTTATCCCCGATTTATACACTTTTCATTACAAATCCATTGAGTTTGATACTAAATTATTTGTAACATGGATTTGTAGGTTTGAATGACGAATTGGTCCAAATAAACAAGAAAGAACAACCAAAAGGACGCAATTCAGAATCCGAACAAAACCGGGAATGAAGTAACAAGGTCTGAAATGGGAATGAAGCAACTTGGTCCGAAGGAAAATTGATGAACAACCGATAGAAAGAACAAAGCCTGAAGAAATGAAGATCAAAAGCAAAGACAAAACTAGAAGATAAAAAGAATAACAAGACACTGGCAAAACTTATGGGCTGTAAAGATATGAAGACAAATGACCAGCTGAAACTTATGACCCATTGTTGGGCCTAGTTAATTGGTTTGTACTTAGTTTGCTTATTTTGTTTGGGCTGTGTATGTAAACCGAGATCCCTTTGGATCTCGGTGGGCTTTTAGTCATTGTTGGGCTTGCGTGTTCAGTACCTTAATGCACTGTATAGGGTTCTATGTTGTTCATCGAGTTGAGTTTTTGGCCGTCTAAGGGTTATCCTAGACGAGTTTTGTATTGATAGTGCTTAAGCACCCGACGTTCAATATAACGTGTGTTTTGAAGCAATTCTTGGTGTTCTACGTGTTTGTGTTTCGTGTTCTTGAATCATCTAGTGTTGGAATTCCGCACCAACACCTAGATCGTTGATATCATAATTGTAGTGATCCAGATTCGGGACTTACAATTGGTATCAGAGCCATAGACCTATTCAGGCTCGTTATTGTGATAACAAGGATTCAAGAATTGTGTTTCTTGGTGGCTGGGTTGTTATTTCCGGTGAACTATTGATCAGAGGTGAAGGACTTGTTTTTTGGTAAAAGATTGGTTTTGACAAATCAAATCCCGTCTTTCTCGGAAGTTAGTTAAGATTCAAACTGGTTTTCGGTGTGAAATCAAGTGTTCTCAGCATCAATCATCAGGTTTCGGCTGATTTTCACAGTTTTTGGCCAAAAGACAGGAGATTTCTGTCAAGTTTGATTGTTTTTGGCTTAAGACTTGTGATTTCGGTCAGAAACAAGTGTTCACGGCTGTCATCAAGCGTTCTCGGTCAACATTTGTGGTTGTCGGTCAACAGTTGAGTTCTCGGTCAACGTACACTAGTTCTCTGTCAGATTTATTGGTTCTCGGTCAACTCTTGGTCAATGATACCTGTTCTCGGCCCAGTGAACTGTAAATATTGTTCGGCCTGATTAACTTAAATTGGGCCTTGTGCTTGGACTAAATACTTTGGACTAAAAGTTACTCGTGATTTAACCCAAGTAAACATGGATCAGCTAACCAATGGAACTAGTTCAACCAACAATACTTCGCTCCATCAAGAACTGGACTCCATAATGGGGACCGCCACTCGTATACCCCGTCTATTGTCTCATGAGGGGTTCAGTGAATGGAAGTTTCGTTTTGAGAAATACGTCAAGATGAAGGATGCCAAATTCTGGAGAAGTATCGTTAGGGGACCTCAAAGAATCACCTATCAACGTGCTAACTCAACTGAAGTCATTGTGAAGCCCGTTGCTCAGTATGATGATGATGATTTTGCTAAAGTTGACGAGGATGAGAAGGCACTTTCAGCTTTAACCATGGCACTCTCACCTGAGATTGCCCTTGGTTTTAGAGAACTGCAATCTGCTAAGGAACTATGGGAGGCATTAATTGATGTATATGAAGGAAATGAAGACATGAAAAGAAGTCGCCAAGATTTGTTGTGACAGAAATTCAATATGTTCAACCATGTTCTGGGAGAGTCATTGGAGACTCAACTTCAATGGTTCATAGCCCTGGTGACTGAAATGAGATCCGTAGGCATTTATCTGGAAACCTCAGTGATAAACAACAAGCTGGTGAACTCGTTGCCTAAGAGTTGGGATATGAATGTTGCTGTCATCAAGAAGACTAAAGATCTCAACAGAATGTCTATCTCTGAGATGATGGCTACTATTAAGGCATGTGATATGGATGAAAAGCAACGTGCAATAAATCATGAAAACCCCTACAGTACAGCCGGGTACAACGTTGCTTCCAACAATGCCCTTATCTCTTAAGATAGTTTCTCATTGTTCAAGGACACTCAACATCCACCTCAGGAAAATTTTCAAATGTTCACATCCACTCAAAGTCAAACATCTTCCATTCCACCTCAACCAGCTCAAGTATTCTTCACTAAGTCTAGTCAATCTTCAGCTGATAATGGAAAATCTTCATCCTCTGGTTTTACTTATGGTCAGAACTCCAGTCAGATTCCTTCCATTATGAGAGAGACTTAGGAGAATATAGCTCTAATGGCAGGATTCATGAACTGTTATAATGCATTTCTAGCTGGAGACTTGGTCCAACCTGTAGTTGCTGCTGAACTCGATCAGATCCATCCTAACGATGTTGAAGAAATGGATATCTCTTGTCAAATCGCCATGGCGGTATTTCGGGCCAAGAAGTTCACTAAGAGGACGGGTAGAAACAACTAGAATATGCCTAATAATCAAAAGGTGGGTTTTACTAAGGACACTCTAAGATTCTACAACTTTCACGAGCCGGGTCATTTTGCTCGTGAATGTACTAACCCAACAAAGGATGGAAACACAGAAAGGGCGCTGATTCCAGTGGGTAATGGTAGAGGTGAGGTTGGGGGTAGTTCGGGAAATGGAGAAAGGGGATTGGTTGCTCAACAATTTTCTTGGTAGGATAATATGGCTGCTCTCAACATTGGAAATCAGACTGCAAACTTCGCAAGTGTTGAAGACGCCGGAGAAGAAAATGCTAGAAGATCAAGGAACTTCAATTCGCATATATGGCGTTCACTTCTCCAAATTCATCTGAGGTAAGTTTTCAACCATGTTCTCTAGATTGTGTTGATAAGATAGAATTATATAAGCTCCATAATGATAACTTAACTAGAGACATGGAAAGAATAAAATCTGAAAACTTCAAACTTAAGAAAAATGAAAAGGCTTTCTAGATAAAATAGAAGCAACTCAAAAGAATTTTTCAAAAATTAAGTCTGAATTTAGTATAAAATGTTGTCATTACCTAGACGTTGAACAAGAAATCGCTGAACTAACTGCTAAACTGAAAGCCTCCAAGTTGGAAATTTCGAATCTAACTAGTAAATTTGAAAAGGCTGAACTAGATTTTAAACAATTCGAGGGTTCCAGTAAAGTAGTTAACTCAATGATTGAAAATCAGATGTGGTGGAAAGAAAATGAAGGCGAGGGCATAGGATACAGTCAGATTCCCCCACCTTAAAACCACAATTATGTTAGTACTCCTATTACTAAAGAACATGAAGAAAAGGTAAAGGACATGAAGTACGGTAAACAAGACAAATGTGATAGAGTTAGGTCTGTGAATGCAAGTCCGTCTACTTCAAAAGTGAACGATTCTAACGTGTTTACTTCATGTGCAGAAAAAGTAATTGTGAAGGAATGGACTGATGAGGATGACGACCCTTGTTTTGAGTTTAATAATGACATTGTTTTTGATGTTTCTTTAAAACTACCTGTTTTGAATTCTGTTATTCCGACTGTTTGTGTGGGCTCTGTTTTAAAGAGCAAGGATTCTTGTGTGGTTGATTCTGTTAAAACTTTGAATTCTGATAATGTGGTTTCCGATAAAATTAAAATTCAAAAAATTCTAACAAATACTCACCACCCAAATTTGTAAAAGAGGGATGCTCTAATGACAAACAAGGTGGTGAGTTCAATAATGTGAAAAACGGTCCTCGTAATTTGAAGCAAACTGGTCCACACAACCAGTCCAGACGAGGAGTTGCCAGAAATGATTTTTCCGTAAAACGCCAAAGCTGTTTTAATTGTGGTACTCCTGGTTATATTTCCAGAAATTGTCCACGTCGTCTATACGTTCCCTATTTTGGCTTTTATCAGAGGAATATGCCCTATATGCCTCATAATTCGTACATGCAAAGATTCAGGCATAATCAGGCTAGTCCCTCTGATGATAATTGGAACCGAAACAAATCTTATAGGTTTTTTCCTCATCAGACCAAGCCTAACATGTTTCGCAATGGGGGTTAGAAAAGGTGCTTCGATTCCAAAAACGAACACGCATTCTAAACCAAAACAGGTGGAAAAGACAAAACCATGTCATTCCAATCCAAAAACACCAGAGATAAAGTCAACCATTCGTACATATAATGCCAAATCTTACAATGGTAGACATAAATGGTTGCCTAAATCTCCGGTAATAGAGTTTGCGAACTCTACGTTTGATGTTAAAAAGGACATGTCATGGCAGCCCATGACAATTTTAGATGAATCGGGGTCACCCAGTGTAACTATGGACTGGGTACCAAAGCCTAATTAATCCCGCGCTTTGTGCAGGGACAACTATAGAGGAATATCATCAGACCTTGGTATGTTGATAGTGGCTGTTCCAGACACATGACAGGAGACATTTCCCAACTACACGACATTCAAACATTTAATGGTGCGTATGTGTCCTTTGCGGGAGGAGAGAAAGGGAGGATTACTCAGAAGGGTACTGTAAGTAACGGTGTTCTAAAATTCGAAAGTGTTAATTTTGTTCCAGAATTGAAGCACAGTTTGTTGAGCGTCTCACACATCTGTGATAAAGAATTTTCAACTCATTTTACTAAAAAGGAATGCTTGATTTTGAAACCTGGTATAATTATACCAGAAGACTGGATTCTTGTTCGATCACAACGAAAAGATAATGCTTATGTGATCGACATGAACAAAAATGTTCCTGATGAAATAACATACTTATTTTCAAAAGTTTCAGAACATAATGCCATGCTATGGCATCGTTTTCTTGGTCATGCTAATACTAAAAAATTAAATCGTCTTGTTAAAAATGATTTGGTACGTGGTCTACCTATTAAAGACTTTGTGACCATTGAAAAATGTGTGGCTTGTGCTTTAGGTAATCATTATCGAAAAACTCATAAGCCAAAACTGATTAACACCATTTTATCAGTTTTTCAATTGTTGCATATGGATATTTTTGGACCAGTTCATGTCTTGAGTCTTTCTCGCAGCTCTTATTGTCTTGTTATTGCTGATGACTACTCACGTTTCACTTGGGTGTTTTTCTTGTCGAATAACAGTGAAACTGCAGATTTGATCAAGAAGTTTGTCGTACTCATGGAGAACCAACTGAATTTGAAGCTGAAGGTAATACGTTGTGATAATGGCACGGAATTCAAGAATGCATCATTGAATTATTTCTGTTCAGAAAGGGGGGGGGGTGCTTCGTCAGTACAGCTTAGTGCGGACACCACAACAAAATGGTGTGGCTGAAAGGAGAAAAAGAACTCTTATCGAAGCGGCAAGGATTATGTTGTGTGATTTTAAGCTGCCATTGTTCTTCTGGGCAGAAGCTATTAATACGGCCTATTATGTTCAGAATCGGGTGATCATCAACAAATCAAAAATGAAAACTCCATATGAGATTGTTTATGGTCATAAACCTAGTGTTGCACATTTCAGAGCATTTGGCTATCCTTGCACTCTACTGAATCTCGAGTCTACTTAAAAAATTGGGGCCACAGCTGATGAGTGTTACTTTGTTGGTTATGCGGGTCATACAGCATACAGAGTCTATAATAAGTCAACCAAGCAGATTCTAGAGTCCTGTGAGGTTCGTTGGTTGGAAGAAAACGAGACTGATTCTCGTGTTGGTCCAGACTAGTTGTTCGACTACAATGAACTCTTCAAATCGTTCAATGTGCTTCCGGTCACCAACGCAGATCCTTCAGTTGGTGCTACAATGGATACTAAGAAGGATGACCCAAATACGGTATCTCAATCTCTCCACTTCTGGATGATGATGTCACAGAACCACTTCATGACAACACACCCGCGTCCATCACTCAGTTCAAAGAAGCTTCAGAAACTGAATACTCGCAAAATCTGCCTGAAAATGCTACTACAGTTGAGGGGGAGAGTCCTATTCTTCAGATTTTTGGGAGCACACTATTTCCCGATGCCATTCCAAATGAATATGTTGTCAACACCTCGTACTCACATAGTACAGCGACCTCTGGATGGAAGAACCCTCTTGCTGATATTGATGAGAATTTGTCAAACTTACACTCTGCCGGTGATGTTCCCAGTAAATTAATTCAATCGAGGATTCAGAAAAAACATTCAATTAAGAATGTCATAGGTCCTCTTGAAACGGGCGTGTCCACCAGAAATCAGACAGGGCACATAAACAACTGTTTGTTCTCCTGTTTCATTTCCTAAATTGAGCCAAAGACGGTAGAAATGTCACTTCAAGAACCAAGTTGGGTTGATGCTATGCATGACGAGTTGAATCAGTTTGATAAGTTGAGGGTTTGGAGATTGGTTGAGTTACCAGAAGGAAAGAATTCACTTGATACAAGATGAGTTTTCCGAAACAAACAAGACGATGCCGTGATCATTGTTCGAAACAAGGCAAGGTTGGTAGTTCGTGGTTTTCGTCTGGTTGAGGGATTAGACTACACTAAAGTCTATGCTCTAGTGGCTAGACTTGAGGCCATCAGAATTTTTCTAGCCTACGCGTCATTCATGGGGTTCACAGTATATCAGATGGATGTTAAGACTGCTTTTCTGTACGGTGAAGTCAAAGAAGAGATTTATGTGGATCAGCCACCGGGTTTCGTTGATACTAAGAAACCAAATCACGTCTACAAGTTAGACAAGATTTATACGGGTTACATCAGGCATCTAGGGCATGGTATGCTACATTGACCGCACATCTTCTAGATCATGGTTACAAACGAGGGACTATTGATCAAACCTTGTTCCATAAAACTGTCGGAAAAGATTTAATTCTCGTCCAGATCTATGTGGATGATATTATCTTTGGATCCACAAATGCTGAGTTGTGTGCAGAATTTGAAGAAGTAATGAAGAAAAGGTTTGAGATGAGCTCGTTTGGTGAAATGACAACATTTCTTGGGTTGCAGGTTCACCAAAACTCGGCGGGAATTTTACTGCATCAAGGGAAGTATGTTGAGGATATGCTCGCAAAGTTTGAGTTTCAAGATTTCAAGAGTGCTAACACTCCCATGGCGGAAAGGCGTCTATTCTCATCTAATCCGGAAGGGAGTCCCATAGATCAAACGTACTATAGATTGATGATCGGGTCTCTGATGTATCTTACTGCCAGTCGTCCCGACATCATGTTTGCAGTCTGCCAATGTGCTCGTGTCCAGGCTAATCCTAAAATCTCTCATTTAATTGTTGTTAAACGTATTTTTAGATATCTGAAGGGACAACCGAAGTTAGGTCTTTGGTATCCCAAACAATCAGAATTTGATTTTTATGTTTTTGCTGATAGCCATTATGGTGGAGATGACATTGACAGGAAATCCACATCTGTCGGATGCCAGTTCTTAGGAGATCGTCTCATCTCATGGCAGTGTAAGAAACAACAAATGGTGTCCACCTCAACCGCCGAGGCGGAGTATGTTGTAGCATCAGCTTGCTGCTCTCAGGTTATCTGGATGCAAAACCAACGGCTGAATTATGGTTTGGAATTTCTTGATACTCCAATCTTTTGTGATAATGATGCTGCCATTGAAATTGTTAAAAATCCAGTTCAACACTCTAAAACCAAGCACATCGATATTAAAATTCATTTTATTCGTGACTGCTATGACCGAAAATTAATTCACCTTGAACAAGTTCACACTAATAACAATGTGGCGGACTTATTTACTAAACCGGTCGGAACAGCCAAATTTATAAAAATGTGCTTGTGAGTTTTCTTAAAATGCTTCGTTTCGAGGATTGAGTTTTTTTGAGGGTAAATTTGTACATATTTTAGATTTGCACAAATTTAGGGGGAGAAAATAAAAAAAATTCAAAAAGAGTGTGCGTGTGTATGAAAATTAAAAAAATTCAAAAAGAGTGTGTGTGTGTTTTTTTACTATTAAATTTTTCTAAAGGGTTACTTATTCACTCGCGCTTAAAATTATGTCAGTTTCTCAAGTTTTAAGAACATATACTTGTATATGTTTGGTCCGGTGATCTACTTGTAGATTCACAGGATAACCATTTATCTGAAGACTAAAAGCATCTGGGGCGATTGTGATGTGTTTTTGTGTTTTGAATTCTTTCACTTTAAATTATGTCGGTAATTCTAAGTTGGAGGGACACGTATTCTCATATGTGTTTTGGTTCTGTTAACCACTAGTGGTTATACAGGATAGCCATTTACAAGAAAACTGAAGAGTGATTGGGGTGAGTGAGTTCTTAACATGTGTGTCTTTTGTAACTTTATGGGAAGGGATACGATTATTTAGTCAACAGCTTTTTAGAAGTTTCAAAATATTTTCAAATGAAAATTGATCCAACCATTGGAAAGTGATAGATAAATTGTTTCTGTGTGCCTAACGGTTGAATTTATTAAGCTTAAAAGGCTTTAGAACAGTCATTGATTTGTATGGTAGCTTCCATGATGCGTAAAAGTTGAAGTGATATATACTAAATTTGCTAAACTTACTATGGAGAGTCATTTTGAAGAAATGTGCATGTCTCCGTATACATCTCTCTGAGGGATAGGCTGAAAAACATTTACCCAGTCATACACGAGCCCGTTAGTGTCTTGATCACCAAAAATATTGTGTTATTATTAAGTTAAAAAAAATCGTATTTCAAAAGCTTAAAGGGTCAAACTAGAACTACAGAGATGGGGGCATAAAAGTAAGTCCTGTCATGTCTCGAATGAAAGTCCTGTAAGTCCGGATGGCTTGTAAGTCCAACGCTCAACCTTAAAGCTCAAATTTATGTTTGTTTATCTATAAAAATCTTTTGATCAAGCACTAGGGGGGTTGGAGTTAAATTGGGGTGATATGGGAAATCCAAATACTCTTTGAGAAGAGATAGGAGGCACCACAGGTCCATGAGTGATGTCCATCTAAGCTTTATGCCGAACTGAACGTAATTACTATCACTGATGCAATGAAAATCTTGCTAAGTTTGTTATACCAGCTATCAAACTGTCTCTTCATGTCATAATAACGCTGAACATGAATCCTTGCGACAACACCTTAAACAATATGATTCCATGTTCGGATCTTTTCATGCAAGGCGACGTTTTTATAAAAACTGAAATTTGATCCCAATTTACAAAATTCAAAAGGTTAGATTTTTCGTGTTAATTTCATTTTAAAGAGTTTATTTGTTTATTATTTCCTTTTTGTTTTATTTTATCTCGAAACTACTCTCCTCGAAACGTGTGATTTAACTGGGTCATTTTCAATGTGTTTAAACTATTTTGGGCCTTATGCTGGAGTGCTGGACTGTCATTTATGTGGTGACATGACTTTGGGCAGAACAAATGGTTTGGGCTTGTGTAAAGGTTCTCGGCCCATATCAGTTGGGGTATAAGTAACCCCCAACCTCAATTATTATTCTCATTACTTTCAAAACTCAAAGCTCTCTTTCCTCTCAGGCCATACGCCGAGAATTGCCTCTTGCATAAACTAATCACATTAGCCTATTGTTAGTGTTCGTGCTTGTTGATTGACAGGTAAATGAACCAAGGTTCAAGCTAGTTGTTTTTGTGAAAATCGGGTTCTCAAGGATTGATAGATGAATAGACAAATATCATAGACGAACGAGGGGTCATGGGATGTTAGGATCAATGATTGATGGTTTGGTTGGAGAGTATTAGGGTTATAAATCAAGGATTTTTAAAGGTTTTATTGCAGGTTTAATGGAGATTTCGGTGTGTTTGGAGAAGATTGTTGGGTTTTAATAATATTATCAAAGTCATATAAACCCATTTATATGAAAAAACGCAGTGGATTAATTAGTTTAAAATCTTGTTATATTGATTAATATAAAACCCCTTTTATATGTAAAACCCAAGCCCCGGATCCATATACGAATTTGCATGCATACAAAACCAACATCCATAGGGGGTTTATGTAATACAACCTTTCAAGATGCAAGAATGATGAAGGAGATGACGGTTTGAATAGCAAGCTTTCAATGGAGAAGTGCCTCAAGCTTGTATACCCTCCAAGCCTTAAACAAACACCTTGTATGCTAGGATTTATACTTAGATAGCCTCTCCTTGTTCTTGTTCTTCCTATGGCCGAAATCAAAGGAGAAGAGAAAGAGAGAGTTCTTGTGTGTGTGAGATAGAAAGTGTTGTTGAATAATAACTTACAACCAACAACATTACTTGCATGTCCTAGTAAATAACAAAATAATAAAGGGATGAGAGAGAGAGGGTGGGGGGGGGGGGGGGAGGGGAAAGGGGTGGGCCACCCTTTGTTTCCCACCAACAATTTCAAATCTTCAACTATTATTATTTGATATACCTTGCTAGTATGTTACAAGAATTATTAACTAGCAAGGTATGTGACATGATTAATGTTATGTGCCTTTCATGTTTGTTATTTAACCAATTTAAATAATAACATAAAATACTTTCTCTCATAATATAAATTATCCATATAACTTATATATATATATATATATATATATATATATATATATATCACACAAGTGCAAATATTTAGAAACCCATTTCTAAATATTCTAAGTGTTTGATTTTTACTTTTAGATCATATCTTGAATAAATATCATAGTGTTTGTCTAGCTTGTTATTGGGTATGACCCGACTTGGATCATAACGTACTAGCCACATCAACCCTAATATGTGTCTTGGGCAGACCGATTCCTACAATCTCCCACTTGCACAAGATACATAGAAGATTGATGCAAGTAGCAAATACTGCCTAACAACGGTTTCTACCCCTAATACGTATGACGAAGTGCCATTCAATAACATCATCCCCTTCAAGTACCTTACTTGAAATGATTTAGGTGAAACTATCATTTATCCTTTTGCCACAAATGTTATGTTAAATCCAGAGACACAGAGTGATCATTCTCTGTTGATTTAACTTTTCAGGCCTTAGACATTTAACTCTCAACGAATAAGAGGGACAAATCCCCTATTGACTACATACGTCTCTCACTATCACCTTGTACTACACTTGAGTTCAGCCTTATGTACTGACATGTTTCAGATCAGCGAAGAACTAAGTCAAAGTATAATAGTCGATGAAAATCAAGACCCAATATGTATCTCAGGTAGGAGGATACTATGAAGTTCGTCTTTACTCAAGTTTACTTATTACCACAAATCACAAGGATTCCATGCAGTAAATTTGAGGGCGGGTCAATCCAATATTTATCCCATAAATATCTATGAACCTTGGCAGCAAACCCTTTGCTATATTCATACCTTATGAATATCTACCAATCCAAATTCATAATAGTCTTACTTTCATATTTGTTCCCACAAGTATGATCGACTACGGATGTTTAGAATAATTCAATTATTCACGGATTTAACATGCTAAAATGGAAAATAACTCAAAAGTCATAATCATAAACCATAATCATATGAATGAGTCAAAATAACAACTGTTCCGATATCCAAATACAAAATAGATCAAATCCAATCACTAGAATATCGAAGTCCTAAGGCACAAGTATGACCCTCATGCTTAGGCCTTTCAAGGAGCTTCGTGAGTGGACCCGCAATGTTTTGATTGGTGTGAACTTTGCGAATACATATCTTTCCTTTTTCAACTTCATCCCTTATGTAGTTGAATCTCCACTCATTATTCCTAGTCTTTTGATGTGCACGGGGTTCCTTGATTTGAGCAATCGCACCCTCGTTGTCACAAAAGATTTCTAGAGGGTCATGAATGGTACAGACTACCCCTAGATCGGCCACGAACTTTCTAATCCATGCAGCTTCTTGAGCTACCAATGAGACGACGATGTATTCAGATTTAGTGGTGGACAAGGCTACCACGTCTTGTTTTGCGCTCTTCCAAGAGACAACACCACCATTTAGAAAGAAGACATATCCTGATTGTGATCGAGAATCATCTCGATCAGTTTGGAAACTCGCATCCGTGTAACCCTTTACAACGAGTTCGTCCTTACCAGAGCCATATATCAGAAACATATCCTTAGTCCTCCTAAGGTATTTCAATATGCTCTTAACCGCCATCCAATGGCTACTTCCCGGATTTTGTTGGTATCTACTTGTCATGCTCAAAGCGCATGACACATCCGGTCTAGTGCAAATCATGGCATACATGATGGATCCTATAGCAGATGCATATGGGATTCCACTCATTTTGCCTTGCTCATCCTTTGAGCTTGGACATTGAGAAACACTCAACATTGTTCCTCTTTGAATAGGTACCAAACCTTTCTTAGAGTTTTCCATCTTGAACCTTTTTAAGATTTTGTCAATGTATGCACTTTGATTCAAACCTATCAACAGCCTTGATCTATCCCTATAGATCCTTATTCCCAGAATATAGGCGGCCTCACCAAGATCCTTGATGGAAAAACAGCTTCCAAGCCAGGATTTTACACCTTCCAAGGTTGGAATGTCATTTCCAAATAGTAATATGTCATCGACATACAATACCAGAAAGGTAATGATGCTCCCACTAGCTTTCAAACACACAAGCTTCATCAGCGTTTTTGATGAATCCAAATTTCTTAACTTCATCATCAAAACGGTGATTCCAACTCCTAGATGCTTGTTTCAATCCATAGATTGATTTCTTCAACTTGCATACCTTATTAGGATGTTGTGGATCAACAAAACCTTCAGGCTGAACCATATAGACATCTTCTTCAAGGTGTCCATTTAGAAAAGCAGTTTTGACATCCATTTGCCATATCTCATAGTCATAATATGCAGCTATGTCAAACAATATCCTTATAGACTTTAACATCGCCACGGGCGAGAAATTTTCATCATAATCAACCCCTTGAGTTTGAGTGAAACCCTTTGCTACAAGTCTAGCTTTATAAGTATCCAAGTTTCTATGCATATCTATTTTTTTCTTGAAAACCCACTTACTTCCAACCATTTTGGAATTAAGAGGTGGACAACCAGGTCCCATACTTGGTTGTCATGCATGGATTGTATCTCAACGTTCATGGCTTCCAGCCATTTCTAACAATCAGATTGTGACATTGCATCTCGGTATGCGGTTGGTTCTTTGGAATTCACCACATAGTATCCATCCATGAAAACCCCATATCTTTCAGGCGGGGTGCTAATTCTACCAGATTTGCGAACGTTTTGTGTGGGTTGATCAACCAATTGATCATTATCAACAACCTCTTATTGATCGCTGGTGTCAACCAAACGTGTATAGCTTGTGGTTCTCGATCCTCCTCGTGTTCCATAGTTCTATCAGTTCCTTCCATAAGGAACCTTCTTTCCAAGAACTTAGCCTTGCGAGCTATAAACACTTTATGCTCATTTGGATTGTAGAAGTAATATCCCATCGAATGTTCGGGATATTCTACAAAGATACACTTAGTGGATCAGCTTTCAAGTTTGTTTGGGGTGTAGATCTTAACATAAGCCTCACAGCCCCATACCCTTAAATATGATAACGATGGAACCTTTCCATGCCATATTTCAAAAGGTGTCATTTCCACTTTCTTGGTTGGTGCCATATTTAGAATACGGGCAACAGAGATCAGTGCGAAACCCCAAAATGATAGAGGTTATGTGCTTCTAGCCATCATGGATCGAACCATATCCAATAAATTTCGATTCCTCCTTTCAGACACACCATTATGTTGTGGTGTTCCAGGTGGAGTAAGTTGTGAGACAATCCCACAACTCCTAAGATATTCTAGAAATGCATCATTGAGGTATTCACCTCCTCTATCGGAACGTAGTACTTTGATTGTTTTATTGAGTTGATTTTGTACTTCATTTTGGAAGACTTTGAATATTTTAAAGGCTTCATTTTTGTGTCTTAACAAGAACACATACCCATAGCGACTATAATCGTACGTAAAGGTAATGAAGTATCTTTCACCATTCCTTGTCATTGTTCTAAAAGGGCCACATACATTCGAATTTATGATACCTAATAAGTCTTTCGCCCTTTCATTAGTTCCACTAAATGGTTCTTTGGTTATTTTTCCCAATAAACAAGAATCACATTCATCAAATGAATCATCACTTGATTTCAAAAGACCACTCTTTTGAAGTGTATGAATGCGATCCTTGTTTATGTGACCAATGCGACAATGCCAAAGAAAGGTTTTACTCAAATCCAATTTGAGTCTTTTGGTGCTTGCTTGGTACAACGAGTTATCAATGGATGTATCATCATGAACCAATTCATAAATGCCATTAAACGACATCGCTTTAAAATAAAAGACATCATTCATGAATACATAAAAACCATTGTCTACAAACTTGAAATCATAACCAAATTGTCTTAAAAGAGAAACAGAGATAATGTTCCTAGTCAAACTAGGAGCATACAAAATATTTTTCAAAATAACTTCTAAACCATTTGGAAGCTTCAAAACGTAATCTCCTCGGGCTTGGACGTCAACCTTTGCTCCATTGCCCATGAAGAGACTTATATCTCCTTTCTTCACATCATTTCTTCTTTTAAACCACTGCAATGAATTGCAGATATGAGTTCCACATCCAGTATCCAATACCCATGTGTTAGAAGAAACAATATTAAGATCAATATGGATCATGAAAGTTGTACCTGAGGTTTGCCCCGCATCCCTCTTAGCTTTCAACTTTTTGAGATGGGTCTGACAATTTCCCATCCAGTGACCTATCTCCCTACAACCAAAACACGGATCCTCAGCGCTAACCTTTAGCTTCTTGGGTTTTGGTTCCGCCTTTGCCTTTCCCTTGAACCCCTTCTTGACTTGCCTTTTACCCACAGCAACCTTTGCCTTTGGTTCCGGGTGATGCGTTTTCTTCAAGCCACCCTCATTGATCCCAAGAATGGGTAAAACCATTTTACCCATGCCGGCTTCGGCTGTCTTAAGCATTGCGTGAAGCTCACCAATGCTTTTGTCCCATCCGTTCATGTTGTAGTTCATGACCAATGTCTCAAACCTTTTAGTTAGGCCGTTCAGGATCAAATCCGTGGCTAACTCTTTTGAGACGGGACAGTTAAGCCGTTCAAGCCGATCAATGTGGCTTTTCATCTTAAGCACATAAGATGATACAGATTGGGTTTCTTCCATATGACATGCATGAAGTGCTCGAACCGTTTCGAAGCGCTCCACTCTAGCTTGAGTGAGGAACACTTCCTTAAGCTGGGTTATCATGTCATACGCCCCATGATTCTCGAAATCCTTTTGGATCTCGGGAATCATTTTTCCTAACATGAGGCAAGAAACTTGCACCGAATCTTCGGTGTATTTCAGCCAATCCGCATAGGCATCCAAGTTATTGACATTGGGTTCATCGGGAATAGGATCGTCCAATATATAGGACTTCTTCTCTTGCTTGAGAACAATTCTCAAGTTTCGATACCAGTCCATAAAATTGTTAAAGTTTAGACAATCCTTATCCAGAATGTATCTCAGTGATAAATTATGCACATGAGGGATAATTGCGTTCGGTGTGTTGTTTGCGGCCATCTATAAAGAATTTAACAAAGTTCAATTTGGTATTTTTGATATCAATAAATTTTAATCTTTAATACGCTTTAATGTCTCCAAGACAATTAATGATTAAAATCTAGAATCCAACGTTTATTCAAATAGTAGTTAGGTGACCTTTATCCTACTATTCAAATTAACAAGGTAGTCAACGTTTGACAGTTGCATCCCTTTGCAACTTCTAGTTTTATGAGATCGATTAAACATCATATGTTTAGTTGGCATGTTTAATCCCATCAACACCTTTGAATGCCATGTGTAGGTGACCATATTCACATGGTTTCAAATCATGTCATCCTACTTTACTTATACAGACGTGTGAGTTTACACATACAAGTGGTTAGGTGACCCTCATTCCAAAAGTATTGTAAAACCACCTTAAGATCACAAGTTTTCTTAAATGTGGTTAGGTGACCTTATTCGACGATTCAAGTCTACAAGTGACTTAAGTGTCATATAAAAGGATGGTGTTCAAATCGTTTTAAAAGGGATTTTAGTTTTCAAAATTATAGATTGGAAAACTATATAATGTACCTTCCATTTGCATGCATTTAAATGTATGGTACCTTTGAAAACCAATTTTCAAGTTCCTTTGAATAAAACCCATTTTATTGTGAAATCATTAACCTTTAATAAAACCAATTTTATTACCTAATGATTTCTAAGGAACCAATTTTATGCAAGTTGTTGATATTAAGTTTGTTAATTATCCTTATCCAAATAAGATAAAACAAAATATATAAATCAACCATGCAAGCATAAATAAACAACCACAAGTTCATAACCATAGCCACCTAAGATGACAACACTTGTTGACAGAAACAAGTGTGCCAAAAGGTCTCTCCTAAGGGAAGAAAATGACACAAGGCATGTGTTGGTGAACTCCCACTTGATCCCGCATCCATATGCTTCAAGTGTCCACCTTGTGTTGTGAGTCTTCCACTTTATTTAGGCTTCCAATTAGGCTCCAACTTCAGCTCCTTGTTTCCATGGGCCTCCAAGTTTGGGCTTTGGTCATTGGGCTAGAATCCCATCTTGGACTATGAAGTCCATTAAGGCCCAAAACCAAAATCGTAACTTTGTTGCTTCTTCTTTTACAAAAAATATATCCTAATACATTTTTCTCTAGTAAAAGAAATACAACTAATCTACTTATTATTACAAACCAATATGAATGAATAAATAGATTACAAACCCAAATAAAATAATACTACAACCAAATTGAATATTAAATAAACCACAACACAAACACACATCCAAAGGTTATGGCTAGGTTATGAACATCCAAATGTACATCCAAATATGCAAGTATTACATCTCTAAATGGTTCCCCTTGTGAACCTCAAACTTTCGGCCAAGGATAAAAAAACCGAAAGTTTCGGGTTTTGTCCAAACAAAACAACCAATCATCCAAATGACTTAATTCTTTAAGATTATCACATGCATGTAAAGTATAACCTTGAAGAACTAATGGATAACCAAAAGCCCCAAAAATTTCGGCCATATGGTGAACCACACAATAAAACCCAAAATTTTTTTAGATCTATTGATGCATGTATCCGTATAAGCGGCTCTTATTGCCATTGTTTGGTTTTAACAAAATTATCAAAGTCATATAAAACCATTTATATGAAAAAATGCAGCGGATTAATTAGTTTAAAATCTTGTTATATTGATTAATATAAAACCCCTTTTATATGTAAAACCCAAGCCCCGGATCCATATACGAATTTGCATGCATACAAAACCAACATCCATAGGGGTTTATGTAATACAACCTTTCAGGGTTTATGTAATACAACCTTTCAAAATGCAAGAATGATGACGGAGATGACAGTTTGAATAACAAGCCTTAAATGGAGAAGTGCCTCAAGCTTGTATACCCTCCAAGCCTTCAACAAACACCTTGTATGCTAGGATTTATACTTAGATAGCCTCTCCTTGTTCTTGTTCTTCCTATGGCCCAAATCAAAGGAGAAGAGAAAGAGAGAGTTCTCGTGTGTGAGAGAGAGAAAGTGTTGTTGAATAATAACTCACAACCAACAACATTACTTACATGTCATAGTAAATAACAAAACAATAAAGGGATGAGAGAGAGGGGGAAAAAGGGGTGGGCCACCCTTTGTTTCCCACCAACAATTTCAAATCTTCAACTATTATTATTCGATATACCTTGCTAGTATGTTAAAAGAATTATTAACTAGCAAGGTATGTGACATGCATAATGTTATGTGCCTTTCATGTTTGTTATTTAACTAATTTAAATAACAACATAAAATACTTTCTCTCATAATATAATTTATCCATATAACTTATATATATCACACAAGTGCAAATATTTAGAAACCCATTTATAAATATTCTAAGTGTTTGATATTTACTTTTAGATCATATCTTGGATAAATATCATAGTGTATGTCTAGCTTGTTATTGGGTATGACCCGACTTGGATCATAACGTACTAGCCACATCAACTCTAATATGTGTCTTGGGCAGACCGATTCCTACAAAGATGGCGCATATTTCAAGAAGGAAATCAAAGGGTTTTCAGTCTCTAGCTGTCAAACAATAAAAGAGTTCTCGGTTGACTTTCATTGACTGAGATCTCTCAGCCTTGGCCGAGAACTCATGCTCTCGGTTGACTTTCATTGACCGAAATCGTTGGCTTTGACCGAGAACTCACGTTCTCGGTTAATCTTGACAGAGGTCATTTACCATTGACCGAAAACCTTCTTGTTGACCGAAATCTCCCATGTGGACAAAAAACTCATTGTTGGACCTAAATCTATTATAATATCATTATTATTTCTCTTATGGTCCAACTAATGTGACCTTATCATCTTTGGTCCTTCAAATTTTAAAATTTGACTAACTTGCCTTAAAGTATAACTATAGTCAAGTTTGTATTTACTAACTTGAATTGCTTGGTGAAGTAATGGCCGATCAAGCTCCGTTAAAATTTGTGGACACTGGCTCACAAAGAGCTCAAGTCTATGATTGTCGGCCTCAACACTTGCAGGATTCTCATGCCTTAAGAGAAATCCTGTCTGCAAGAAAATGATCACAGGTTTTTGGAACAATGCCTCTATCAACCAGCAAGGACCAGGTGGAGTTGTATCAATTGACTCCAAAGTTCAAAAAAAGCCGGTCGTCATCACAGAGGACATCATACGGGAGGTTCTTTTATTTGGGGATCAACATGATTACCCAACGGAATACCCAACTGCTGCTGTCTCCGAAGTTCTTACCAGAATGGGTTACGAGGGAACATATCCTCCGGCAATGAAGAAGTTATTTCACCCCTACTGGAGATTTTTGATACACACATTCTTCACATGTGTGTCGGGAAGAAAGGGAGGATCTGATGAAATAAGCCACACTCAGATGTCGGCTATAGTTGCTTTGATCATAGACTGGAATTACAACTATTCAAAGTTCGTCTTCGATGATATGAACAACAACTTGAAAGGAAAGAAGAAAGAAATGTTTCTTATGTATCCTCGATTTCTGCAAATAATTTTTGACTCACATTAATCTAACATTGACAGATCTGTTGAAACATTAGATATGAAGTCAATGGGACCCAACACTTTTGGGTTGATGAAGCAATCCAGGAAAGGATCAAAGATCGTCTATCAGGGCCTTCATGCCTTGGTTAAATTTGACCGTTTTTTCGAAACAGAAGTTGTTCCTGTCATAGATCAAGTGGCTGAAGAACATGTAATGACAAATCAAAGGCGTGTTGCTAAACTTGAGATCTCTAACGATGAAGATGAAGAGACTGAACACCATGACACCGTTAGTGCTCCGACTGCTGACCAACTAAAGGATTTTGAGACCATTAAAGAATTACTACAGTCAACTGCATTGAAGCCTCCTCAAGCAGCTACTGTAAATGAAGATGATGAAGATATTCCCGAAGAACCAACAGCCGATCTCATTCCACGTAAACGAAGGAAGAAAGATCCGAGATCTGGCGTGCTGGTAAATGAAGATGAAACAACCACACCGTCAACAAAAACAAGCCCACATCAAGAATCACATCAACCTGAGTCAACCGCTCCTGAGACTCATGTTGATCCAAACCCATCTACTACTGAGCCTCAAACTCAAGATCAGATGTTTGACGATATTGCTTGCGAATTTGAGTTTGAGGTTGTTTTTCAACACACTAACGCTCCCTCTGGCTCATCTGGCCCAGTAAATCAAGGTCAGTCAAGTTCTGGTGTTCCTGATAAAGTTGCTCAGATTCTTGCCTTGCAAAACAATTTCTACAGAACAAAGGCAAAGGTATTGTGCTTGAAGATGCTCCAGTTGATGTACAAGCTCTTCAACGTCGAGTCTTTGAACTCGAACAATACTCTGTCATCAATGATGTACACATTCAAGAATTGGAAGCCAGTAACACTGATAAATATTCCAAGATTAAAGAGCTTCAATCTAGCATGGGAGAACTAACTGCTATACTCCAATGAAAAGTCCGATAAAATTCAAAAGAAGCTACTGATGATGAAAAACTCAAATCAAAACGTTGAATCATCTGATCACCCAGACAGGTTCGTTGTCACCTTTCCAAAGGGATTTTCAGACAAATATGGAGATCGCTCTGGTGTAGTGTCATGGGGTTTTGACACTGAAAAGAACATGTGGTGGATTAAAGGGAAGTCCGGGGCCACTGATTACTATAAGAAGATGAAATATTTTGGATCTTGGACTAAGGTGGATCTTAGTGACCTGATAAACTCTCCATTCCACAATCCGACTAATGATAAACGTGGTAGAGATTTATGGAACTTTCTAAGAAGTCAAGTTGATAGAGGCTTTCCGAATATGTCAACTGCAGAAACCTTTTTGAAGAAAGCTAAGGGGGTCAAGGATCCAAGGACAGGAAAGACAATGGTCAACATTATGTGGCCTGCTACAAACAAGGCCACTTATATTCCTGGGCCTAAAGCTATTCCAGATGGTACTCTGGATAACATGAGATTCTGGATGTATGATAGCGAGAGTGCCGCCGTTGTTATACGTTTGAAGAAGGGGGGGCAGTTAGATTTGTTGATCCAAGAGATTTGCTAAAGCTTGGAGAGAAAGACATCAAGACCCTCCGTACATTCTAGATAATAGCGGATCCTATCTTTGAAACGGCTGCTAAAGAATACACAAGCATGGTCGCTTCTATGATCAGGTGCAAGTTTTGGGCAGGTGCTTTGAAAGACGCTGACATTGATTATGTGGAGCATGACTGAGGATCAAGTTACAAACCAAGGGGGAGATTGTTGGGCCTAGTTAATTGGATCTCGGTGGGTTTTTAGTCATTGTTGGGCTTGCGTGTTCAGTACCCTATATATGGAATGCATTGTATAGGGTTCTATGTTGTTCATCGAGTTGAGTTTTTGACCGTCTAAGGGTTATTCTTGACGAGTCTTGTATTGATCGTGCTTAAGCACCCGACGTTCAATATAACGTGTGTTTTGAAGCAATTCTTGGTGTTCTACGTGTTTGTGTTTTGCGTTCTTGAATCATCCAGTGTTGGAATTCCGCACCAACACCTTGATCGTTGATATCATAATTGTAGTGATCCAGATTCGGGACTTACACCCATAAAGATTTCCAGCATTAGTTGACACTTATGGGTTGTAAACACCCTTACGAACCATAAATAACCATCGGTCATTATTGTATCACAAAAGTCATCGTCGGTGCAACCAAGATCTAGAAAATACGGAATAGATAATACAAGACATTAAAATATAAAACTTATAAGTAATAAAGTATCCTTACGACCCATAAAGACAGTCGGTAGGAAACATGATCCTAAAAATCTGGAAATGGAGATAATATAAGATAAAAAGTTACTCTTATGGGTCATAAGGATACTGCTGAAAACATTACGACCCATAAGTGTTCCAGATTTTGCTATAAATAACCGCCCAAGTTTCAGCCAAAAACACACCATTTCTTACATCTCTTCTCTCTAATAAGTTAAATAAACTCCATAGGAGTGCTAAGGAGGTTCCAAGAGTCTCGAGGAGGTTCAAACCACTTCCCTGGAGTTCCGAAGTTCTTCCCGAACACCCCACGAGTACTATGACTTTACTTTGTAAGTTTACTTTGGTTATGTTAATTGCTATGTTAGGCTAATAATCTATTAGTTTCGACATTAAGGGCTATATTTTGTATTATGATTCGAATGTGAAATAGTTATGTGATTTTATTATTGAAAGGTTTCGTTTGTATAATTTCTTGAAATTTAAATCCGAAACTCTACTAGGATTCAAATTTGTTTGTTAATGAACCTGATCAATTTATTAATATGCTAATGACGTTCTTCAAAGTTAAAATATGAAATATGATTTTAAACTTGATAAATAAGGAACATATGACGATTTTGTGTTTGTCTATGAATTCAATTTCGTTATAGAAATTATACAATGTGATTTAGTATTCCGAACGGCGTGAATACTAAATGATAAATAATACTTTCATCACATGCAAGTCACACGTTAAGATCCGAACGGCGTGAGCTTAGGGTAGCGAGTTGGCTCTAACTAACGAACTGCACTTAGTTAGACAAAGATGGAGGGAACGTCCGAACGAAGTGACGTTTAGTGTTGATACAAATATTTAATAATAAAAATCATTGTACCATAATTATTGATGATCGTAACTTGAATCAGAATATGAAATACCCCTTGTGTCGGAACTTTCTTTAATAATTGTTTATTATAAGTTAGTTATTTTTATCTCTTAGTTATATGCTAAATCATTTGTACTACTACTATTTAGTTTTATGCTTATATAATTTATAATTTGCACAAAACCCCCCGTTACGAATACTAGTTATAAATCGTTCTCGGTTATAAAATTGTTAAAACGCATTCCATGTAGACACGAACCTTACTTCCACTCATACTATCCCTAATAGTGTGTAACATAGTTAGTTCACCTTTATAAATTTATTTGCTGGAGCTGACGACACCCAACAAATTAGCGCCGTTTCCGGGGAATGCGTCCAAAATTTCACTTTTATTCCAAGATCTTTAAGAACTGGTAGACCACTCAATATCGATCTAGAGATAGAAAAAACCACGAAGAGATTAAGGAAATAGGCAAAACTTCCAAAAGAGTTAGCAAATCCTTCAACCTCTACTCAATGACCGACGGTCGTTGACATTTGGGAAAACATTTCCTTGTCAAGTGACTCTGAATCATCTTCCACTCCCATGTCACAAAACTCGACTTCGACCCAAGATTCAGACCCAATGGATTTAGCGAACCCAGTCGAGCAAACCTTTCGAGAATGGGCGAACCGAGATGTTCCCCAGCAACCTCTTTGTGTCAATTATCCCACTATGCCAAATTTTGAGCTGAAATAAGGCCTTATCCATTTATTTCCAACCTTCTGAGGCCTGGAAAATGAAGATCTTCACAATTTCCTCAAAGAATTCTACGTCGTGTGCACCGGAATGAAGCCAAACACTGTCACAGAAGATCAAATCAAACTTAGGGCATTCCCCTTTGCTTTGCAAGATTTAGCGAAACATTGGTTGTATACCCTACCGCCAGGGTCTGTGAAAACCTGGAATGGTCTTGCAAGAACTTTTCTTGACACATACTTCCCTGAAGTGAAAGCATCCACTCTTCGTAGATAAATCAAAAGAATCAAACAAACAAAAAGAGAGCCTCTACATGCTTACCGGGAAAGGTTCAAAGAGCTTTGTAGCAAATGTCCTCAACATGGAGTCTCGTAGCATCAAGTACTTCAATACTTCTGTTAAGGAATGGCACCCATGGAGAGACGATTGTTGAGTGCCTCAAGTGGAGGAAACCTACTCGACAAAACCATAATCCAATCAGTTGCAGATGACACGAAACACTCGGTGCATGAAGAAGAATGGTATCCAGTTGTACCACGTGCAGTGAAAGGAGTGAGTACTCCTCACATTGAAACTCAATTGGCTGAGTTAACAAAAGCAGTCCTGATGCGTACAAAGGATAAAGAAACTGCAGCACCACAACGAGCATGTGGAATATGCTTAGAAACAGTACACCCCACTGATATGTGTCCAATGCTACAAGACAATGTCGAACAAGCGAATGCAGTTGGCGGATATCCTTGACAAAACACAAGGCAATACGATCAACCACGAGGAAATCACAATTGGGGACAAACCACAAACTTTGGTTGCCAACAAAAACTACCTCAATACGAACCACGTCAATCCTTTCCAAACCCACAAAATTTCCAACATCGTCAACCACAAACACAACAACCAAGCAGCTGCGGAATGTCTTTAGAAGACATTGTGAAGAATCTAGATGCCAGTACTCAAACGTTCCAACAAGAAACAAAGGACATCATCAAGAATCTGGAGCAATGGATGGATCAATTATCTAGTTCAATGAGTAGACTCGAATCTCAAGGAAAACTACCCGCACAAACAGAAGCAAACCCCAAGCACAACGCTTGTGCCATCACATTGAGAATTGGAAAGAAGTACGACGGCCCAGAATTGAAAGAAGAGGAACAAGAGGTCATTGTTGAAAAAAACACTGAAGAAAAGGATACTTCCCAGTCAAGTGAAGTCATACTTAAGTACAAAGTCCCTCCTCCATTCCCCTCAAGATTTTTAAGCACGAAGAAAGAAAGAGGAGATCATGAGATCATGGAGACGTTTCGAAAGGTGGAAGTAAATATTCCCCTCCTTGATGCCATTAAGGAAGTCCCTCGATACGCTAAGTTCTTATAATAACTGTGTATTTCAATGAAAAAGCTTAAAGGGAATAAAACCGTCAAGGTCAACAAGAATGTCTCGGCCGTCTTACGAAAGAGACTCCCACCAAAGTGCAAGGATCCTGGTGTTTTCACTATTCCTTGTAAAATGGGAAATCTAAGCATACCAAGAGCTATGATTGATCTCGGAGCCTCCATCAACTTCTTACCATATTCCATTTTTAAAACTCTCAATGTAGGACTGTTGAAAAGGACAGGGGTAGTCATTCAATTGGCTGACAAATCCATGGTCTACCCAAAAGGTGTATTAGAGGATGTGTTAGTGCAAGTGAACGAGCTGGTATTTCCCACTGATTTCTATGTGCTAGATAAGGAAGATGGTGACACTTCCGAATCAAGTTCCATTCTGTTAGGGAGGCCATTTCTGAAGACTGCTAAAACAAAGATTGATGTTTATAGTGGTACCCTCTCCATGGAATTTGAAGGTGAGATAATAAATTTCAATGTTTATGATGCTATGCGGTACCCAAGCGATGTTTCATTTGTGAATTGGTTAGATGTAATCGATCCTTTAACTGATGATTACCTCCAATTATCTAACCATGACACTCTAGCATTAATCTTGAACAAAAGCCTTGATGAAGCATCAACAAAAGAACGCGCTGAAAAGTTCAAACTTAAAGATGAGCTGATAGAGCTAGTATCCCTCATGGATACACAACCTAGGTATGAAATAACCAAGCTGCAGTTACAAGTTGCTGAACAAAAGCTCCTACCATCCATTATGCAACCACCAGATCTAGAGTTAAAGACTCTTCCTAATCATCTTAAGTACCGCTTATATTGGAGATAATGATACATTACTAGTAATCATATCCAACAAACTGTCCAACAACCAAGAGGATGAATTTGTCAACATGCTCAAGCAATACAAGGAAGCAATCGGTTGGACCATAGCTGATATCAAAGGTTTGAGTACATCCCTTTGTATGCATAAGATCCTCATGAAAGGTGACTACAAGCCTACATGTGAAGCACAAAGAAGATTGAATCCTCCCATGATGGAATTTGTTAAGAAAGAGATTCTGAAACTACTCAATGCAGGTATGATTTACCCAATCTCTGATAGAAAATGGATAAGTACAGTTCAAGTTGTACCCAAAAAGACAGGTAAAACGTTTAAAGTAAATGAAAACTGCCTAAACTTATTCTATGAAGGGTTCCAAAAAGAAAATCATGACATGATTGACTTGGAGAACCTGACATACACGAACTAAAAAAGTGTGTCCACGTCTAGCCAATGATGTTAAAGAAAGGCGCTGTACGGGAGGCAACCCGTAGTTTTCATTTTGTGTGTTTTTGTTTGCGATTGTTATTTTAACCTTTATCTAGGGATCCAAGAGCCTGAGAATCGAAAAACGACAAAAGTTTTGGTAAGAAAAGAAAAATCAAGTACAATTCTTGGTCTCGTGAACCATGGATGTCGTTAAAACTAAGTGTGGGGATTTTACTGTAACAAACTTAAAAAGAAAAAAAAGAGTTTTGTTATACAAAGCATTCTTATGGGCCGTAAGCTTGTTCCCCTAACGTATTTATGACACATAAGAAATCCCTATTAAGTTAAGTCTATGGGTGACCTTTTTAAAACAATCTTATGGCCCGTATGTTTATTTTCCAAATATCTTTATGACCCATAAGGAATCTTAGTTACGAATATGGTTGTCATTTTTAATGAAACATATTTTTTACACCCTACCACACACAGACGACGCCCATAAGATAAAACCAAGCCAAACACCAAATTCCAAGTTCGATTCTTGCTACTAGCTTTTGGTTAAAGGTTAGTCTAACAATTTTTTGTGTTCAGTTTGTGATTTTTTCCTGTTTTAGATAGTTGTTTTTATTTGGTACTTATATTTATCTGTGTTTGGTTGCTTTTACTTACTCTTTGATTGAAATGTGACCGAACAACTGAGATAACGAATACCTCAGGAAAAGCAAGTAATTTTGGAGATTCACGAACAATATCTTTAACTTGTTCTGCTCGTAACACTTTGCAAATTTCAAAAGAACGATTTTATTTGTTAAATGAGTACAACAAACATAACAATTCATACACTTATTACAGAAAGATAAAATACAACGGAAAAGCAACAAACAAATACAAAACAACAAAGGGAAATATCTCATCAGGTGGGAGGATGTAAATGAGAAAGGCAAGGATCACGAGCATTATTCCGGTAAGCAACAGAACCAGATGAATCATTCTAAATGTGTTCTTCGGGCGCCTTGGAGAGGATAAGAATTGAGAGTGTTTGTTGTGAATAAAATGAGATTGTTAATTGGGTATTTGTAACGATTCCGACGAAACCAGGTATACCCTAACCGGTAGACGTTAGTTACGTCATATATAACGTCGGGTACATGAGTTACCGTGGTAATTATACGAGAAAACATGATTCATTGTATTGATTGTACGTGAATATATAATTCACCGTATTGATTATGCGATCAAATGATCGATAGTTAGTGAAACCCGAATGAATAGAGGGTTCAATTATAGACGAGATTTATGATATTTAGTGAGGTTACGAAGTAATAAAGCTTCGGGATAAGTGGATTAAAGCACAGAAAAAGGATTTCGATTTAATAGTACGTCGGTACGATAAACGAAACCTTTAATACTAAACCGATCAAGAGACGATCGATCAAGCCGAAAAAGATGCGTAATAACTAATAATATGACGTTTTGAGTTAATAAATGCCATGGTTTAAGTTTTTAAATCGGTTTTATTTAAATTTTATTTTAAGCCGAAAAACAACCATTTTGGCCTCGTTGTAAACCGAATTAAACGTTTAACCGAGAAATGAACTGAACCAGATTATCCAAAACATTATCCGGATTACGAGAATCCAAACTTGTGGCCAAGATTGAACTTGTGGGTCCCACCCCACCTCTTACCTTAGGCCGATCGGACCCTTTGGTCCAACCTCATTTCATTTTCCTTTTTTCATCCAATAATCCATCAAACCTTCAACTCTCTCAACCCCCTTGATCAAAAACCGAGACTTTTAACAAGAAAAACCGAGGTAAAGATCGTGTTATGTACGTATTTATCTTTGTTTCTTGAGTGTTCTTGCAAGAAAAGGAGGTTTCCAAATGAAAAAGGGTGAAAACCCGAGATGGAACCGATTCTTGCATGATCAAGTGATGTATACGAGTTATACAAGGGATCTTGGTCCAAGAAAGTAGTTAAAAGAGTCAAAAACGAATTTTTACGGTCAAAATATTTGTTTTGATGTTTTAACCGTAACCATGAAATAAATGGCTTGATCGTGAGTGTAACTTGCTTGGTATTGTGGTATGTTGTTTGTAGGCTCTGTATTTAGTGGTAGATAAGGCGGAAAGATGAGTTTGTAGCTTGTAGTGGCGGAAAACGAAAGGTATATTCGGTTATGTTCGGTTTTGGGAAATTTGGACAGATTGTTGGTCGTTTAGAGTTAGGTCATGAAATTTTACAGAGGTGTTAAACACATGGAAATATGAGTTCTGTGAATTTTTGGTAATTTTTGGATAAAGGATGAATATTTGGTGAATTTAATGCTCGGTTTTGGCCAAAAATGGTGAAAAATAGTTAAATATCATGAAAACTTCTGGAAAATTTTGGATAAGCTTTTCATATCATGTATAAGTCACACACAAAATTTGAGGTCTGTTGGAGAAGTCTAAGTAGGCTTTTCGGTTAAACGAGTTCTAGGGATTTCTAGCTCGGTTTTAGTAAAAATGGCATTTAAAAGAAGATTTTGGTTTTGGAAAAATTACAGGGGACTATGTGGATGGCAGGGGACATCCAGGAGAAATTTGGAATTTTTCTAAGATTGTTTAGTATTTACGACATATTTAGTGTTTAAATGGTGTTTAAAAATAGATAAGTAAATTTTAAATATAAGAATTAATTCTGGAAATATTTTTATAAAATTCCCCACTGTTAAAAAGTGATTTGTGCAAATTTTCGAGATCCGAGAGTAAACGGATAATTATTTGTGCTAATTATCAAACTTTTAAAGTAAAACGCGTAAACCGGTGAAGTTCGCTTAAGCGAGCTGACTGGTGTACAAAAACCGTAAAAATGAACTATTTTCATATAAATGAACTAAACAAGTAAAAATAAATCATCCGAAAATAATTCGGATGATTTGAGTAATTTTAATCTATTTTAATAGTTTCCGGTACGCCAAAGACGGAAACGGGTCCCGCGGCCAATCGGGACGTCTAAACCGAGCAATAATTTCACATCTTTAATTAAATTATCCGTCAACCACTATTTTCGGGTCGTGAGTGACCAAACTCATTTTTGAAACTTAAAAACGGATAACAGTGCTAGGCACGCAAAACGAGAAAAACGACTAATAGTAGTTGTGACCTTGGAACTCTAAACGACATCACAATCTGAGTCCGGAGAAGTGTTTCTGGGTTAACCTTGCCCCCAGAACGGGTACAGTGCTGGGTTGACAGTGTCCCCAGGTGTACCGATTGATAAGATTAAAGATTATATAAACAATAATTGTATAATAATGATCGTAGGGATCATATTACCGATTGGACGGGTTAACTGATATTGATCGTTGTTACCTACTTGCATGTGCTAAGGTGAGTTTTCACGAGCCCTTTTTTTTTTAATGAACCGTTTTAAGTATTTTCCCGGGGCGGAAAGCATGTCTTTATTAAAGTATTTAAGTACATACCGATCGTATGGAAACACTTGTATATTTATATATATATGGTTTGATGCACAAAATATATAAATTGTTCATCGTGTGGGATTGTTCTGGGGTAACATAGTTCCCAGAGGTTATTATTGTTCTGGGGTAACATAGTTCCCGGAGGTTATTATTGTTCTGGGGTAACTTAGTTCCCAGAGGTTATTATTGTTCTGGGGTAACATAGTTCCCGGAGGTTATTATTGTTCTGGGGTAACTTAGTTCCCAGAGGTTATTATTGTTCTGGGGTAACATAGTTCCCGGAGGTTATTATTGTTCTGGGGTAACTTAGTTCCCAGAGGTTATTATTGTTCTGGGGTAACATAGTTCCCGGAGGTTATTATTGTTCTGGGGTAACTTAGTTCCCGGAGGTTATTATTGTTCTGGGGTAACATAGTTCCCGGAGGTTATTATTGTTCTGGGGTAACTTAGTTCCCAGAGGTTATTATTGTTCTGGGGTAACTTAGTTCCCAGAGGTTATTATTGTTCTGGGGTAACATAGTTCCCGGAGGTTATTATTGTTCTGGGGTAACTTAGTTCCCAGAGGTTATTATTGTTCTGGGATAACTTAGTTCACAGAGGTTATTATTGTTCTGGGGAAACATAGTTCCCAGAGGTTATAATTGTTCTGGGGTAACATAGTTCCCAGAAGATTAATGAAAATGTTCTGGGGAAACATAGTTCCCAGCATAATTACATCGATAATATTATCTTATGATATGGATTTATCATGGTTTACTCAAATTGTGAAACTCACCAACTATTCGTAGTTGACCCGTTTTCTCACATGCTTTTCAGGTACAATTAAGATGAAGTGATTGCTTACGTGCTAAGTGCTTGATGTGTGTAAGATTTGTGTGCAGTAGGTTAGGATACATTATAACAGATAGAATTGTGTACTGTATTGTATGATGCGTGTATCACCTAGACGGTAATGAAATACAAGATAATGTAATCTGAAGTATATTAATGCATTCAGTTTTCTTTATAAACAATGTGGTTGATATCAGAGGTGTTTGTTGCATCCCGTTTACGTTTCCGCTGCGGTCACGGGGTGTTACAGAACTTGGTATCAGAGCCATTGGTTATAAAGAATTAGGATGTCTTTAAAAGATACCTAAAATATAACCAGTAGCTCAAGTCTTATAGGGTCTGAATATCAACTAATAATTTATAGTGACGAGGTCTGGATGAACTTGGATGGACAAGTGAGTTATTATGGTCCGGAACATAATAACAGACTTGTCCGCACGAGGGAATTCAGGGGAAGTCACGCGGTACATTAATAGGTAAAAATGGCAACATATGTGTAAAGTATATAATATTATTTATGTGTGCTAATGTGTATATATATATATATATATATATACGTGCATATCTTGGGGGTACAAGTATGGTGAAATAAGACCCGGATAAGGAACTGTTGGTACATAAATGTCAGTAGTTCATAGTCTAGCGTTTGTAATCGAGTCTGTAATGTAATTATGTTTAAGTTTATGATTATGTATGTAAGCGAAGTTATCAACAAGTTCGCTTAGGCGAACTTGTTGAACAAGCGAAGTTGTCGACAAGTTCGCCTAGGCGAACTTGTTCAACGAGCGAAGTTACTGACAACTTTGCCTGAGGCGATGTTGTCGTGTATTTATATAGTTTACGGGTTAACTGTTTAAGGTGAATCAGTTGGTCAGTTAGTGTTTTGGTTAATCACGTGTGATTCAGTAAAGTCGATAGACGAGAGATAGAGTCTGTAATAGACGTGTTTCTAGTTATAATATATAACGTGTTCGTTTGTATTGCGTGTGATTGTTATATGTATTCTACGCTCGTAACTACCTACGCAGGGATTCCGCACCTACGTAGATAGCGATATCCCGTGTAAGATCCGTCCAGGAACCTACAATTGGTATCAGAGCTTTGGCTCGATTGTGTGGTTCGGGATTTCACGCTGGTGTAGAAAACATCTCGTTTGACCTATTCGCGGGACGCGTTTTCGTTGATATTGTGTTATACTCACCTTATTCAGTCATATTCAAGCCGTCACACCGACCGGAAACTGCTAAATCGTCGAAAACAGATCTGAATATTTTCAGTGTTCTTCGGGCGAAGTTGTTGTTCTTCAGGCGAAGTTGCCGACACTGGAAGTAGGGTTTCGGCGAAGATATAAGGTTGAGCGAAGTTAACCACAACTTCGCCTACCTCATAAGTTCGCCTAAGCGAAGTTGACCTCAACTTCGCTTACCTCCTAAGTTCGCTTATCTTAAGCGAAGTTATTCTCAACTTCACCAAGTCACGCGAATTTAAGGATTTTCCAGCGAAGTTAACACTTAAGCGAAGTTATCCTTAACTTCGCCTATAGTACTGTTTGGAAGAATTTTTTGTTTTGTTCGGGTTTTTCTTGTTTTCGAGAAGATGTCACCGATTAACATCTCAGAGTTAGTCAAAATGGAAGTAGAAGCGGGGTCGGCTACTAAGGCCCCAAGGTTGATGAAAGGAACCGACTTTGTGGCGTGGAAGGATAGGTTCATTCAGTATATTAAATACCAGGATGCAAAGATGTGGGTGTGCATCCAGGATGGATATATTCCACCGACAATGGAATACGAAGGTCGGGATGTGATAAAGAAGTACAGCAAGATGGAGGAAGAAGAGAAGAAGATGTATGAGGTCGAGAGCAAGGCCCATGCTGCAATTACTATGGCTCTTCCTCAAGAGATTCTCCACACATTCCGAAAGTACACTTCTGCACGAGAGCTTTGGGATGCTCTTGAGAATAGATTCGAAGGGAACGTGGGTATTCGTGCCTCGAAGATTAAGCTGTTAAAGACCCAGTTCTCTGTCTTCAAGTATTTGAAGAACGAATCGCTCGATGATATTATCACCCGATATTATCATCTAATGACAGAGCTGAACAACTATTCTATTGCTTACAGAGAGGAGGAAATAGTTGAGAAGCTTCTCGATGCTCTTCCACCAAAGTGGGAAATGTACACTGTTCTAATGAGGGAAGACAAAGACTTTCCTAATTTTGACTTGGAGACAGCAGTAAACAAGCTCAGAACCTTTGAGCTTAATAGGGTTCGTAAAGAGACACCAACGGATCAGGTTCAAGACCCTGGTATGTATGGTGCCAAAGTTAACTCAGGCTCAAGTTCGAAGTCTGAATCTGCTGCTTACTACTCCAAAGGAGAGTCAGGTTCTAACTCTTCTCTTGAAGGAAATGTGTCAGTAAACATGAACAGTGATGTTTGCTTTGTTGCTGGAGGATCAAGTGCTTCGAAACCTCAAGCATCCAAGAGTAGTTTCTCTCCCAGTGCTTCAAGCAATAACTACACTAAGATGCCAATGAGTGTCAAATCTGCTGAAGAGCAGTTTGCACTCTATGCATCTTTTATTGCTTCTTACGAGAACTACATACAAGGGAAGATTGTGGACCCTGCTGCTTTGGAAGAAGACTATGACCAGATCGATCCTGATGATCTGGAGGAGATGGATCTGCAGTGGCAGATGGCGATGATAGTCAGAAGAGTGAAGCGTTTCATGAAGAAGACTGGCAGAAAGTTCGTAGGTGGAAAGCCAGGATTTGATAAGTCAAGGGTGAGGTGTTACAATTGTCAACAAAATGGACACTTTGCAAAGGAGTGCACTAATGCACGTGTAGAACGTAGTCAGGGGAGGACTACACAGCAAAGTGGAAATAACAATGGGAATAATGCCATGATGTCTGATGCTGGTGAATACAACTGGAACATGTTCTCTGGAGAACTCTTTGAGCAGGCACACATGGCGAAGGTTGCAGCTGAAGAATGTATGAAAGCTGCTGAAAATGAAAAAGCTTTCATGGCTAATGACCAGAACTCCGAGGTATGTACTAAACCTATCTGTACTAAATGTGAGAACTTGTCTGAACAGCTTGCTACAATTACTGATCAGTATGTTAAGTTGGATGCCGAATTTAAAACCTTGAAAGAAGATCATCACTTCACAAAGACAAGAGAAAATAATTATAAAATAAAAATTAAAGCTTGTGAAAAAGACGTTAAAAGTTTAAAAACAAAATTAGCTAAGTAAATTGATGTGATCGATCTAAGCTACGAGGTTTTAGAAGAGAAAACCAAGTTAATCGCTGAGAAAGAAAAACAGATTGCTGATCACCAGGTAAAAGTGGTGGAACTAAATAGGAAACTGGAGCAATTCCGGAATTCCTCTGCTATTCTTGATCACCTCGTTAGTGATCAAGGTTCCTCACCTAAGAGGGGAGAAATTGGTTACCATGAGGTTCCACCACCTTATAACCATAATTATACTTTCAATCCTAGTGTGCATGAATCTGTTAATTTTGTAGCTGATCAGACAGGTCCTGCTAAGGAAACTGGTAAAGTACCGGAAATTAGTAAAGGCGAAACAAGTTCGCCTGTCTCAAAAGTTAAAATTTCTATTTCAAGTCCAGTCTCATCTGATTCGGATAAGTCATCCGAGTCGGGTAAGACAAAAGAGAAGGAAGTGGTACCCACTAGTGGAGAAAAAGTTAATTCAACTAAAAGGAGTACTCCACTCAACCCATATGTCCCACCTTATGTGAGACGTACGGTTGGTAATACTGCCTCCACATCTAAAACATTTGCTGAAAAGAAAGCTGAACATAGGTGTTGTTTTAGATGTAATCAAACAGGGCATCTTGTTGCTGATTGCCCTCTGAAGCAGCGTTTCAGAGAGGTGAGGCCCTCGAAAACTGAGACTAAGGTTTTTGGTAATCGTTAAAATGTTAAAAATGAAAACCATTCAAATTTGAGAGATAATACAGGTTTTCAAAGAAACACATCTCGTTTTTACACTACTAATAACCAAACCAAATGCTATAATTCTTTTGATTCTCTAAATGTTCGTCGGTTTGGTTGGCCTCACTATCATTCTCCAAGGAGGTATCCTGTTAGGACTCGTGGAAATTTATCTAATGCTAATTTTGGTCAGCCAAGGTGTGTGAGTTCTGTTAAGAAGGTTAATCGACCCAAGACCAAGAGGTCTTGGGTCCCCAAATTTTAATAATCTCTTTTGTTTGTGCAGGAACAGTTGAACAGGGCTTCCAATAATCTTTGGGTTGTGGACAGCGGCTGTTCCCGGCACATGACTGGTAACAAGGATTTGTTACAAGAATTAAAACCTGTTCAAGGAGCAAGAGTCAGTTTTGCCGGTGAGAGTGGAGGCAAAATAACAGGAAGGGGTACGGTAACTAACGGGAAGATGACGTTAGAAAATGTGAACTTTGTTGAAGAACTGAAGCACAATCTGCTGAGTGTGTCGCAAATTTGTGATAAAGATTATACCGTACACTTCTCGAAGAATGATGCGATTGTGTTGAAGCCTGGTTTTCAAATACCAGAGGAGTGGATAGTAATGAAGGCTCCACGTGATCGAAATACGTATATGATGGATTTAAGTTCAACTGAAATGTCAACGGAAGAATCGTGTCTTTTGACGAAAGCAAGCGAATCGGAATCTGAACTGTGGCACAGGAGAATGGGGCACATTCATCTTCGGAGGATGAACCATATTGTCAGACATGGGCTTGTGTTGGGTGTTCCCTTAAAAAGTTTCAATTTTGAAGACAAATGTCTTGCGTGCAAAAAGGGAAAGCAGCACAAGAAGTCCCATCTCACCAAGAAAGTAAACTCAATTGCCAGTACACTAGAGCTGCTTCACATGGATCTCTTCGGTCCTGTGAATGTAAGAAGTCTAGGTGGTACAACTTATTGCTTGGTGATCACTGATGACTACTCACGATACTCGTGGGTATACTTCCTGAAATCAAATGACGAAACGGCTCAAATGGTGAAGAATCTGATTACCAAAGTTGAGAACATTATGGATAAACGAGTGAAGTTCATCAGAAGTGACAATGGTTCCGAGTTTAAAAATTTTGAAATGGAGATCTTCTGTCTGTCAAGAGGGATTGAACACCAATTCAGCGCTCCGTATACTCCGCAACAGAATGGAGTGGCTGAAAGGAAGAATAGAACTTTAGTTGAAGGAGCCAGAACTATGCTGGCTGATTCGAAGCTTCCGGTGGTGTTCTGGGCTGAAGCTGTTTCTACAGCTTGCTATGTACTGAATAGAGTTTTAACGGTAAAAAGACTTAATAAAACATGCTACGAGCTTATGCATGGGAGAAAGCCCAATTTGTGTGGACTTGAAGCTTTCGGGTCCCCGTGTTCGATTTTAAAGGCACATTCAAAGTTTGGTGAAGCAGTCGCTGAAGGAATCTTGGTCGGCTATGAAGTTGGGACTCCCAACAGGCGTGTCTTTAATACAACGAACGGCAAGGTTGAGGTGGTATGTAACACCGACATTACGAGTTACAGATCGCCAAGACCGAGCATCGGACCTCCTGGGATTTTCGACTATGATAGGCTCTTCAAGTCTTTTAACATACCTGATTTGTTCTGTACAGAAGAAGAAGAACGTGTTGCTACGAAGATGATTCTAGATGAGGAGGAAAATTTGGCTCATAGACAGCTATTTGATGATTGTCAACCTTCCTCATCAAATTCTATCGGTTCCCCTGCTGTCTCTCCTGAAGAAGAGTTTATCAATCCATTTCACTCTCAGCCAGAAACAACCATTGATGAGCTCTCTTCTAATTTAGAAGATAATTTGCATGTCGGTGCTGTTCCGACCACGAGAATTCACGTAAATCACCCTTTGGAGAATGTTATAGGTGATGTGTCCTCCGGTGTACAAACCAGAAGTAGCTTGAATCAGCACACCTGTGTTTATACAAGCATTAAGGAAACGGGTATAATGAACGAATGTTTGTACTCATGCTTTATTAGCCAGATTGAACCGAAAAATTATCAATTGGCTCTTAAGGACAGCTCGTGGGTCGAGGCCATGCAAGAAGAGTTGGCTCAATTTAAGAAGATGGATGTTTGGACTTTGGTTGAAAAACCAAGGAATGTGCATGCGATAGGCACAAAATGGGTGTTTAAGTGCAAGAGAGATGAAAAGGGGATTATTATAAGAAACAAGGCGAGACTGGTCGTTAAAGGTTTCAATCAGCAAGAGGGGATAGATTATAATGAAGTGTTCGCTCCGGTGGCCAGGTTGGAAGCGATAAGATTGTTTTTGGCGTTTGCTGCTTTTAAGAAGATGAAAGTGTTTCAGTTGGACGTGAAGAGTGCGTTCCTCAATGGGAAAGTTGATGAGGTTGTGTATGTTGAGCAACCTTCGGGTTTTCCTGACCCAGACTTTCCTGATCACGTGTACAAGTTGAGCAAGGCGCTGTATGGATTACATCAGGCACCTCGTGCCTGGTATTCAACGTTATCGGACTACTTGCTAGAGAATGGTTTTGAAAGGGGTTTGATTGACAGCACACTGTTTGTGAAGAGAGATGGAAGTGACTTCCTGCTAGTTCAAGTATACGTGGATGACATCATATTTGCTGCATCAAGAGTCTCCATGTGTCAGGAATTTGAGACCGTCATGAAGAAAAGATTTGAGATGAGTGCCATGGGTGAACTAACGTTCTTTTTAGGTTTGCAGGTTGATCAAAAGAAGGATGGGATGTTCATTCATCAAACAAAATATGTTCATGATGTCCTCAAGCGCTTCAAGATGGAGGACTGTTCTCCATTTGACACTCCAATTTGCGTCAACCACAAGTTGGGAGCTGAAATAGACGGTGACGCAGATGTGGACCCAACTCAGTATCGGGCTATAATAGGTTCTTTGATGTATTTGACTGCTTCTAGGCCTGATATAATGTTTGCTGTTTGTCTTTGTGCTCGTTTTCAGGCAACCCCAAAGGAATCTCACATGAAAGGTGTGAAGAGGATTTTGCGGTATCTCAAAGGCAAGCCGAAGCTAGGGTTGTGGTACCCGAAGGGAGGAGACGTGGAACTGGTTGCTTATACGGATTCTGATTATGGAGGGTGCAATCAGAGTCGGAAGTCGACAACAGGAGGATGTCAGTTTCTCGGTGGAAGATTAGTTTCCTGGTAGTGCAAGAAACAGACATCAGTTACAATCTCTACATGCGAAGCTGAATATATGGCAGCATCCAACTGCTGCTCTCAGGTTTTGTGGATTCAGCAACAATTGCGCGACTATGGTCTGAATTTCTTACTCACTCCTATTTTTATTGATAACACTGCTGCCATCTCAGTAATTAACAATCCCGTGAAACATAGTAAAACTAAACATATTGACATTCGTCATCATTTCATACGGGATTGTGCTGAGAAGAAACTGATTAAGGTCGAAAAGGTCGATACGCTAGAAAATTTCGCTGATTTATTTACAAAAGCGTTTGATAAATCCAGATTTCAAAACCTAATTGAGCTGAACGGGATGATCAATCCCGAGTAACCATGTTTTTGTGTTTATTTGAAAAAAAAAAAAAAAAAAAAAAAAAACGTCACTATTGCTTAAAATTAGTCGGTTACCTCAGTTTGATGGACATATCCTCGGATATGTTTTGGTCCTCGTTTCTACTTGTAGAGAATGAGGGTCGCCATTAACCAGATGACTGAAAGTGACCGGGGCGGTTATGATGTGTTTTCTTTCTGTCGCTGAAAATTAGTCGGTCATACTTAGTTAGAAGGACACATACTTGTATGTGGTCGGTCCAGTTGATCCATTGGATCTTCAGGATTGCCATTTTACCTGAAGACTTTGACGTGATCGGGGCGATTGAAGTCAAATTTTTTTTAGGGAAATGAAATTACTTTTCAAGTCTGTTACTTCGTAAGAAGTTCGTTAGCTATGTTAAACGGAAAATTTATCCAACCTTGGAAAATGATAGATATACTAACTTTGTGTGCTTAACTAGTGAAGTTATTAGGCTTAAAAGGCTTTAGGACAATCATTGTATGTCATGGTAACTTTTTATGGTACGTAAAAGTAGACGTGATACAAACTAATTTTACTTGATTTTACGTGGAAACTTCTTAAGAGTTTTGCGTGTCTTCATATATATCTTTTCGAATGATAGGCAGAAAAGCGATTACCCAGTCATACACGAGCCCATGTGTGTTCTGATTCCCGTGAAGATAGCGTTTCAAGATACTGCAGTGATCCAGATTCGGGACTTGCAGTTAATTTCTACTTTGAAGTCTATGTTGTTCATGAAAAAAAAAAAATAAAAAAAAAAAAAAAATATTTGAAGTTATTGTAACATATTAGTGATCATAAAATCAAGACTTCTCTATCTTAGAGTAAGAAGAAGAACGGGTACCAGAAGAAGAGTACATACATGTTTAATCAGACACTATGGGTCGAAGTCAATTCGGGGTGACTTGGGGAAAGCCAAATACGCTTTGAGGATAGATAGGAGGCATCAATATTTCTGAGTTGTTGCCCACTTAAATTTTAAGGATTAATTGAACCTAACTCGTATCACAGAAACGATGAAAGCCATTTTAAGTTATACCTGCTTACAACCTGTCTCTATATGTCATAATACAGCTAAACACGGATCTATGTGACAGTCACATAGTTAGTATGATTCCTGTTCGGATCTTTTCTAAAACGTAGCAGTCCCTATCGAGACTGAAATTTGATCCCTTATACTTTAAATTTATTACGTTTTTGTACTAAGATAGCTTTATGATTTTTTAACTGGTTACTTAGAATTGATCATGTTATTTATTTCTTAAAGGACAATTTTTAACTTAATTGACAACGGTTAAAATCTTAAGGGTTAAATTTTGAAATTTTAGGTGATGTTGTTGAACAGGCGAAGTTGTGAATAACTTCGCCTAGGCGAAGTTATCCGTAAATTCGCCTGTATAACAGAGCCTCTATATAAAGGATTTTAAGGGTTAAAACTGTTCATCAGAAATTCCAGCGAACTTATCCGAAATATCCGGCGAACATATATCTTTTACGGCGAACTTGATTCGTTTCCGATTTCGATCCTTTTTCTCAGTTTCGTTCATAGATTCAAGGTGTGTGTTATCGATTAACCGTATATCCAAAGACAGTGTTGCTTTTCATAGGTCGTTTTGAACGGTTTCGTGACCTCGGTCCGGTGACCTTTCAAAACCGAGATTTACAAACTTGTATTACGTGTTCATGGACGATCTTTTCATCTAACCATCCGTAATATCATGTGTTAAAGTCTCCTAGATCGTCAAACTTTGCCGAATCATCGGATTCCGGCTGTTAGAATGCTAACAGTCGCCGATTCAGTTCAGGCGAAGTTAGGGTTTAGGCGAAGTTATCTGCAACTTCGCCTGGGGCTTAATTTCGCCTGAGGCGAAGTTGTCCGCAACTTCGCCTGAGACTTAATTTCGCCTAACCCTTATCTTCGCCTGAGGCGATGTTGTGAAGAGGCGAAGTTATCACTAACTTTGCCCAGACCATTTTACTTAAAATTAATTAGACGAACTTAACGATGAAGCGAAGTTGTTCCGAACTTCGCCTCACCTTTAACTTCGCCTATACAGGTTTGATCACAACTTCGCTCCTGGTAATCAACCGAACTTGTGTACAACTTAAACGTTTATCTAACTTGGTTCGTTTAGTGCAGATATGGCTGCTATTGGAGGTGCAGGAGGTGCAGGTGATGACGGTGATGATCACAGACAATTCTTCCCAGCTCATAACCAGTTCATAACACTTGACCCAGATGCAAAGGGCGTGGAGGACTATAGGGAGATAATTACTTTTCTCCTGCGCTCACGGATTTATCACGCAATAACAACTACCCTGCCTATTTCCCTACCGAATATTGAAGACTTTTGGGAGACGGTAGAGTACGATTGCCGGGTTGAGCCCCCGGTTATGCGAGCCACCGTAAACGGTCAAGTTGTTCAGTTTTCTTCTGAACACATACGGGTGGCGTTGCAGTTTGGTGAAGAGACGAGGGATGACCCAACGGAGTTTGTTGCGCCATTCCGTGATGGGGCGTTCCTCAGGATGGGGTATTCTGGTCTCTTAGGGGACACTCAACGGAGGAAGGGATTCCTTTTAGATCAGTGGCGCTTCCTTATGCACGTCATGATCGTATGTATGTCAGGACGGAAGGCAGGCACTGATGGTATGGGTGCGACAATGCAGTCTGCTATGACTGCGTTGACTTATAATAAAAGATATTCTTTCAGCCAGATGATCTTTTACGAGATCGATAGGCAACGAAGGGCTGTGGCGCGTGAGCGGTTTACAATGTATCCACGATTCCTACAGATGATTTTCAATCATGTGGCTCCGACGCTGCCTCAACGACGCCCTATTTGATACGTGGAAAGTGTGACAAAACGTATCTTTGCACAGTGTCGCACTTCCAGCGCACGAAGCAAGCCTGAGCTGCGTCCCAGGCATACTCCGCTCTTTGGGTACCTTAAAAACCCGGAGTATGTGCCTGCGACAGGGGACGAGTTCAGAGACCCAAGACCACAACAGGCGGCAGCACCCCAGGCTGTATCAGCTGCGCCTGCTGTATCTGCTGCTGTGTCAGCTGCAGAGATTGACCTTGATGCCATGTTGGGAGGCCATGGAATGTTTGATATGGACCGAGTTGATCCTCAAGAGAATATTCAAGTCTCGGGTCCACAGGCTGACTTTGATGATGTGATGGAAGAGGCTAGAAGGATGATGGTAACGCATGAGAGAACAGTTGGGAAACAAAAGCGAATTGTTGAAGACGACGACGAGGAAGATGATGAAGAAGAAGCTGTGCAGCTAGTGAGAAAGCGTTCACGAAGGGAAAGGACAGGTATGGGTGTAGAAGCTGGAGAGACTTCACGGTTGGTACGTTTTGCTCCACCTGCCCTGTCTGGTATGTCCTTTGTTCCTACCTCTGTGCAGGTATCGAGTACAAGCGCTACGGTTGTTCCCGTAGTGGCTACATCGTCGGCTGACATTCCATCGATCACGGCCGTCCAGACGTCGACTCTAGCAATTGTGTCTCTACCACCTCAAACGCTTACTCCATCGGTGGTAGTAGCACGATTTGTCGAGTCTACGGTCACCACTACTGCAGGGTTATCGGGTACGGTACCACCTGCGGTCACGCCCACTTCAGACTCGGAACGAATAGCTTCACTAGAGCGGATTGTAGCTGAGCAGTCCAAGACTATTCAAAGCCTAGTGGAAGCAAATCAACTGCAGGCATCCCTCCTGGCTGAGCACAGAAAAGTTATAGATGCCTTGAAGGTGTTCTTGGCATCTCAGGGGGAGATGAGCTGTAAGGAGATGAGTTGAGGACCAGAAAAAGAAATGATCAAGACGATGATCCCAATGCACCGGAAGGTGCAGGTGGTGAGTTGCCAAGAGCTACTATAGATCTTGGGGCTTCCACAGCTGAGGGGGAGTCTGCATCTGGTGATGATGTGGTTGCTGTTGGTGATGATGTGGATGTGGTTGAAGATGTTGAGATTGTTGATGATATGATTGATGCGCTGAAAGAGATAGACGATATGTTAGAGGATGATGAGTTGATAAATGAAGATGATGTTCTGCCAATCGATGAGATTGAAAAGATTGGTGCAGAAATTGTGGTTGAGAATGTGATAGAAGAAGGAGAGATTGTTGAAGAAAATGTAGAGCATGAGATCCCTGTGGTTGAACAGTCGACTATATGTGAAGATGCTGTGGTTGACAACACTGAGTGGGAAGATCAGCCAAACTGGAAGGAAGGCTGCGCTCAGTGGTTTGTAAAGACGAAGAAGCCAGCAGTACCGACGATGTTCAAAAAGTCGTATAATATAAAGGGATATGCAGAATCAAAGAAGGGAATCATATGCTGGTTGTACGATGAAGAGTTGAAACTATTTGTGATCAAACGTTACGACGGCATTCAGTACTTCAAGAAGATGTTAAGATCCCTGAATACCTTACCGGAGTGTGAGGTGAAAGACTTAGCAAGACTGGGGCTGATAAACAGAAGCGATGATAACATGGCGAGAGTAATTGGGAAAATTGTTTGGAAGGAGGCCATTAAAGATAAAAAGTTTGAACTTCTGAAGCCTCAGAAAGGGAAGTTAGTAGAAGACAAAGATAGAGGGATGAGGGCAGACGGCAAACCATGGATGGTTATGAAGTATAAACCAGTCCGTCATTTAAAAGAAGTGCCGATGAAGGTGATGCCCAAGAACGTCTTGAAAGACTTGAAGTGGTGGTACGTGGATTGTGAAACTGCTGAAGCGGTCATGGAGGATGAAGATGAGCAAGAGATCATGAGAGTGTATGATCCTATGCACTTAGTCAATCTGTCTCAAGCTGACTTGCAGGTACTACATGCTAAGAAGATTTTCTACATTCCTGCTTGGAAAGAGGAAGCTAAGAAGTACCAGAAGTTGGTTTCTGTATGTGTTAGACAGGGAGTGCATGCTTGAAGAGATGAAGAGAGAAGACGAGAGATTACAAGACACAAGCTTTGAAGATCAAGACATGAAGCTACTGCCAAGGGGGAGTCTGTTGGTACATAAATGTCAGTAGTTCATAGTCTAGCGTTTGTAATCGAGTCTGTAATGTAATTATGTTTAAGTTTATGATTATGTATGTAAGCGAAGTTATCAACAAGTTCGCTTAGGCGAACTTGTTGAACAAGCGAAGTTGTCGACAAGTTCGCCTAGGCGAACTTGTTCAACGAGCGAAGTTACTGACAACTTCGCCTGAGGCGAAGTTGTCGTGTATTTATATAGTTTACGGGTTAACTGTTTAAGGTGAATCAGTTGGTCAGTTAGTGTTTTGGTTAATCACGTGTGATTCAGTAAAGTCGATAGACGAGAGAAGGAGTCTGTAATAGACGTGTTTCTAGTTATAATATATAACGTGTTCGTTTGTATTGCGTGTGATTGTTTTACGTATTCTACGCTCGTAACTACCTACGCAGGGATTCCGCACCTACGTAGATAGCGATATCCCGTGTAAGATCCGTCCAGGAACCTACAGGAACCGGGGGATGAGATAATAAAAAGTACCGATGATGCTGAAATTTCTAGAGCATCGATTGGTGATAAGTCGGACTTATCAGGTTATAGTTATGATGGTACCAAGTCAAATCTCCCGTTTGACATTAACCAGAAATATCTAGTAACCGTGACTCCCAACAAAAAAAAAAAAAAAAAAAAAAAAATATTGATAAGTCCCATACCCTACCAACACCGGTACCGCCTATTCTAATAACTTCCTATGTTATCCTTACATCCGTTAGATGTTTACACCCATGTATGCTCGAATAGAATGATTACCTATACACAAAGAAGTGTTGGAATCATTATAGCATAGTTGGTTGTTCGTTCGTAGGTGGTATACTGTGTATGCGGATATACGAATAAACACGAATATTATAACTCCGTGGTATGTAATCGTTTGGTGCTCACGGTGAGCATGTATCGGTTATACTGACATGCAGAAGGATATTGAAAGCAGGCATGTTAAACATTGATCTTTGTTGAGAAAGATCTATATGTCAGTTGGTGACAAGGGTTATGAAACTTATTTAAACGTTAACCGATGTCAGGTTAAGTCCATATGTTATTATAGTTGTGGGGCATATATACTAGATGCCGGTATGTGTAATATATGTGATAATAATTGGTGTGTATGTGTACCTGTTGTTATGATTGAACTGGTAACGAGTGATATGGTGAGAGTAGTATTGATTACTGCGTACGGGATGAGTACGGCAGAATGACATAAAAAGAATAACTCCAAGGGTGGAGATTGTTGTGATTCAGTTGATTGCTCAAAGATAGCAGATGATGATACCGAATGTCGTATCACAGATCACTGCTAGTGTCGATGCGAATGTGATCGCAGAATTATAGATCGAGCAATCACATGATTATGAATATTTAAATTCTTAGTATTATTGCTAAGAGTGATTATGTCCCACCGAATATTAATATGACTACAAGTGTTAGTTATGAACTAAACATGATTAGTAGTCGTAATGAATTAGATCCGGTATGAAGGATATGTTGTTGTGGGTGTTAAGGAAATTAGTAATAGTTAGTGATGGTAAAGGGAGGGATAGATTAACGAGTGGATAGAAAAGATCGAAATGGTTAAGGATATTGGTAAGAGTCTAGAACATTGTGTAGTGAAATATGCTACAGATATGTTGGGAGATTATGTTGTATCGTGATGGAACACGATGGTACAAATTTATAGTTAGAAAATTTTTGTTCAGATAATATAGTCAGGGTTTAAAATCCTTGTGCTAGAGCACTTTTATTCGAGTAATTGAGTTCAGAGATTTGAAACTGAGCTATGAAAGATTGAAATGTTGTGTGTTGATCACTTAGAACGCGCTAATCGTTTAAAGGAATTGTCATGTCTGGTAACATGGCTAATTACTCCTGAAACTAAGCGAAGTGAGCGCAATATTGGGGATTAACTCCATCGATAAAGGAGTATAGTCAATCCTGTAAAATATACAACCTTAGGAAGGGTTGTGTCACAAGCCAGCATTGATATATTTGATTCTATGGGAAGTGGAATGAAAGGACGTTAGGTGAAACGTCGAGTGTTAGAGAAGGGAAATGATAAAGGTATAGTGCAAGATAGACTGGCGAATAAGTAGGTATGTCCTACAACCCAGAATTATACTAAGACTAGTTCTGGTGCTAAAACATGAACCGCATAAAGGGTCCTTCCTTAAATGTGGAAAATATAGTTATCGGCAGAAAGAAGAATGTCGGGTGATAGTAGGCCACGGTATGGTAAAGATGGACGTAATGCCCCAATTGTAGAACCAACTGAAGCCATGTGGACCGGCAACCCCAACCCATTCGTGTACAACCACTCCGAACCCAACAACTTCAATAACAATCCATCCAAAGAAACCAAATTATACCAAACAGTTGTACTTGCTATGAATGTGGCAGTACAGAACGTTTCAATGGAGATTGCCCAAAGTTGAACCAAGGTGTCGTGGAAGATGAACCTCATGACAAGCATCAACCTATGATCAAGCAAGGAGCCGTGCTTTTGTGAGTAATTCAAATAAAGCACGTCATGATCCAAAAGTGGTATTAAGTACGTTGTAGTTTTAAATCAATAGGCTTCAGTGATATTTTTACGGTCGTCAATATAAGTTAGTTCCTGCTAACCTCCTACCCTTTGGAAAGATACCGGTTAGTGAAACTATAGAACCCTATACTGTAGAATCGCTAACGGCAAATCCCTAATGGTTAATTAAATTGTACGGGATTGTCCTATTATTCTGAACAATTAACCTTTCCTTATTGACCTACGACCAGTAAAGCAAAGAAGTTTTGACGTAATAGTTAGCATGGATTGGCTAACTCAGCATGAAGCAAAAATCAAATATGAAAAGAAGATGATTAGAAGCTCTCTTTCGGACGATGAAGCGATTAAATACAGAGAAAAGTGTACGGTACTATGTTGCCACTCAAATCTCATCTTGAGATGTTATAATATTTACGACAAGAAGTCGTGGTATATTTAACAAACGTGATTACCAAAGTATTTAAAAGAAGGCATATAGAAGATATCCCGGTGGTACGCAAATTTCCACAAGTTTTCCCAAAAGAACTTCCTGGACTACCGCCAACCCGATAGGTCGAATTCAGAATCGATTTAATGTCTCAAGCTGGCCCTATTGCTAAAGCACCCTACCGACTTGCACCGTCCGAGATGCAAGATTTATCCAACCAGTTACAAGAATTGTTGGATAAGATTTTATACGACCTAGTTAATCACCATGGGGTGTACCAGTTTTAATTGGGAAATGAAGGACGGAAGTGTTAGGATATGTGTTGATTACGGAAAGTTGAATAAAGTGACGATCAAGAATAGAAAATCGATCTTAGGTATAGTTATCGCCAAATGAGAAATCCAGGAGAAAGACGTTGCAACAACAGTGTTTCGGAATCGCTACGGCCATTAAGAATTCTTAGTTATGCCTTCCGGGCTAACAAATGCGCCGGCAGCATTCATGGAACTCATGAACCAAATCTGTAAACTTTATTTAGACAAATTTGTCATAACATTCATTGATGATATTTTGATATATCGTAACGTAAAGAAGAGCACGAACGATGGTTAAGGAAAATTATGGAAGTGTTAAAGCAAGAGGAGCTATACGCGAAGTTTTCGAAATGTGATTTTGAATAAAGAGGGCATAATCCCTTGGTCATGTTGTAAAGCAACAAGGATTACGCAAAGATCCAAATAAGATAGAAACCGTTAAAATTGTACCAAGCGCCGATTTTAAGTCTCCCCGATGGAGACGATGGTTCTGTCGCGTAAAGGATTAGGATGCGTGTTGACGCAGTATAATAAGGTCATAGCCTATACTTCCCGACAGTTAAAAGTACACGAGTAAGATTACACTACTCACGACTTAGAACTGGGAGCGGTTATCTATGCACTTAAAGTGTGGAGACATTGTCTCTACGATACGAAGTGCACCATCTTCACTGATCATAAAAGTGTGCATCACATATTCGATCAGAAAGAACTAAATATGAGGCAGTGAAGATGGGTTGAGTTGTTAAACAATTAAGACTGTGACATCCGTTACCACCCGGCAAGGCTAACGTCGTAACCGATGCCTTGAGTAGGAAAGATCGGGTTAAGCCATTGCGAATGAGGGCGTTGGGGATGATAGTCCAGTTGAACCTTCGAAACTGATTCGAGTCGCTCAACGTGGGGTGTTGAAAGAGGAACAATTGGAAAAGGAGGAACTTTACAGCAATGAGAAGAATTTCGAGCAACGCTGTGCACGAAATTCTCTACTTCAAAAATCGGATTTGGATCCCGACCCTCCTTGACCTTCGTGAATTAATCATTGACGAAGCGCATAGATCGAAATGATCCATACATCCGGGATCGGATTTGACTATTGATGATTTAGATCTCTGAAAGGATGTTGTTAATGACCGAGAGTGGAGAAATATATGGTTACGTATGTTGGTGAAAATTTAAGTTATGCAAGAGATAAGGCTGCATACCGAAAACCATTGGGAACGCCACAATAACAGAAAAGTCGCCAATGATAGTGGGAATAAATTACATTGGATTTCGGGATGCAAATTCCCAAGATATATCAAAGGCATGAGGAAAATTGGGTAATCGCGGATCGATTAACCAATCCTCGCATTTCATTCCAATCTATGACGATTACCAAAATGAATTCTTGCCTAAATTCCTGTTGGTGAAATGGTATCTCGTCGTGGAGTGCCATTTTCAATTATCTCAGATCAAAATAGTCATCCTACTCCCAATATTGGAAGACGGGGAAGGAAACATTGAGAGCTTGAAGCTTTCTATGGGTGAAGTGATTATCACCAAGTTGTTAAATTGAAATTTGGGCGTCACTCAGGCCATAAGATTTGAATTGATTAGAGAAACAACCAATCGGATTTATAATATTTAAGACAAGTTGAAAGCAGCGCGTGATTGGCAAAGGAGTTATGCCAACATTCAAAGGAAACCATTGTCGCGGAGAGAGGTGACAAGGTATTTTAAGGCGTCACCTTAGAGAGGTGATATGAGGTTTGGCAAAACCGAAAATAGCTTCTTAATAAATTGGACCCCATGAGAACTATCTCCATGGTTGGTCATTTAGTTTATCGATTAAAGTACTCTAGGGGCTAAGTACTATACATGATGTTTTGCCATGTATACGGATTGAAAAGTGCCTAAGCGATGAGGCAACGAAAGTACTAGTAATAGAGGTAATCATAGAAGACATGCTTGATATCATAAATAATCCCGTAGAAATAATAGTCGGGAAAACTAAACAGTTTGGACATACCAAGTTTTATTAAGATTAAGTGGAATTCACAGCGAAGACCAGATTATACTTGGTAACGCGAGGATGAATTCTGAAGGAAAACCCCCACCTTCCTCTCGAAAGGAGATAGTGGGCGTGTAAAATTTCGAGGACAAAATTTCTTAACGGTTCCGACGAAACCAGGTATACCCTAACCGGTAGACGTTAGTTACGTCATATATAACGTCGGGGTACATGAGTTACCGTGGTAATTATACGAGAAAACATGATTCATTGTATTGATTGTACGTGAATATATAATTCACCGTATTGATTATGCGATCAAACGATCGATAGTTAGTGAAACCCGAATGAATCGAGGGTTCAATTATAGACGAGATTTATGATATTTAGTGAGGTTACGAAGTAATAAAGCTTCGGGATAAGTGGATTAAAGCACAGAAAAAGGATTTCGATTTAATAGTACGTCGGTACGATAAACGAAACCTTTAATACCAAACCGAGCAAGAGACGATCGATCAAGCCGAAAAGATGCGTAATAACTAATAATATGACGTTTCGAGTTAATAAATGCCATGGTTTAAGTTTTTAAATCGGTTTTATTTAATTTTATTTTAAGCCGAAAAACAACCATTTTGGCCTCGTTGTAAACCGAATTAAACGTTTAACCGAGAAACGAACTGAACCAGATTATCCAAAACATTATCCGGATTACGAGAGTCCAAACTTGTGGCCAAGATTGAACTTGTGGGTCCCACCCCACCTCTTACCTTAGGCGATCGGACCTTTGGTCCAACCTCATTTCATTTTCCTTTTTTCATCCAATAATCCATCAAACCTTCAACTCTCTCAACCCCCTTGATCAAAAACCGAGACTTTTAACAAGAAAAACCGAGGTAAAGATCGTGTTATGTACGTATTTATCTTTGTTTCTTGAGTGTTCTTGCAAGAAAAGGAGGTTTCCAAATGAAAAAGGGTGAAAACCCGAGATGGAACCGATTCTTGCATGATCAAGTGATGTATACGAGTTATACAAGGGATCTTGGTCCAAGAAAGTAGTTAAAAGAGTCAAAAACGAATTTTTACGGTCAAAATATTTGTTTTGATGTTTTAACTGTAACCATGAAATAAATGGCTTGATTGTGAGTGTAACTTGCTTGGTATTGTGGTATGTTGTTTGTAGGCTCTGTATT
>NW_027500241.1:0-40502 GCF_021521415.1 Bidens hawaiensis
AGTGGTGTTTTCTTTATAAACAATGCTGTTGATATCAGATGTGTCTGTTGCATCCCGTGTACGTTTCCGCTGCGGTTACGGGGTGTTACAATAGGTTGGTTGTATTTATGTCTTAGTTACACATATTCAAACCTACCTACACACATATACATGCGTACCTACACACATTCAAACCTACCTACACATATACAAACGTACCAGGCCACATTCAAACCTACATACCTACACACATACAAACATACATACACATATACAAAAATACGTACCTACGCACGTACATACGCACCTACACAATAAGAAAGAGAGTGAAAATAGGGATTCATGGAGTTACACCTTCACTTCTCACACTTCTCGCTGTAAAAAAAACTTCTGAAAGTATTTTTAATTTAATTAAAAAAAATATTTTTAAAATTGTTTTTCTTTCATCCTTTTATATGTTGTTATTCTTTACCACAAAAAAGTATAAAAATAAAAAAAATTAAAAAAAAAACTCGTTGTAATGCATATATATGCAATACGTCGACATTTTTATAATGCATATGTCAATATTGTGCATTTTGATATTTGAAATAGTGTTGAATAACATATATACAGTTGTTTGAATTGTATATTTGCAATAGTATTATATTATATACAAAAAATATCGATATAGTGCATATGTGCATTAGTGTTGTATTACATATATGTGAGAGTGTGTTTTGCATACAATTATTAGTTTTGTATTTTCATATATGCAATAGTGTGTAATATATAATGCATTTGTGTTGTATTATATGCAATGAAACACTATTTTATATATGCACATTAATGCACACATGCATTACATCGACAGTTTTTTATGAACAATATCATCTTATTAGAAGGAAGAAAGAAAAAAAATCGCAAAATATTATTTAAAAAAAAAAGTTAAAATAATTCTTTAGTAGTTCTCTAGTTCTCTCTTTAAAAGGAGTTCTCTCTAGATCACATCCACACACACACACACACACACACTAGTTCTTAGTCTGTGTGTTATGCGGGTTATTTGAATTTTTTTTATTATTAAAAATATATGTTAATGTTGTAATATTTTGAATACTAAATTTTGTTAATAATATTAAGATTTCAATGGGCTTATAAAGACTTGTTATAACAAACATAAAATACTCGGGTATTGTAGTTTGTTTGATACTGAACTATGCTCGTAAGTATGCTTGATTTTCTTATTGTATCTTTGTTCGACCTACCAAATAACTTGAAAACTTGGCTTAAGCTTGGATATGTCAAGTGTTTCGCTCTAACACAAACTGTGCTTGACTGAAGAACAACTTTGTTCGACTAAGTGCAGGTTTGTTAATGCTTGAAACTTAACCTTGCTCGAATAATATACCCTGGTCGAATAAGTAAATACCTTGATTGAAGTGTCTGGTTTGCTCGAGTTCCATAGCATATTTTGAAGATACCCTTACTAGAATAAGATACCCTTCTTGAATAAATATCTTGCTCGAAGTGCCTAGTTTGCTCTAGTTCCATACTTAGCATATTTCTGAGAAGGTTAAGAAGATATAACTTCATGGTTTTAGTTATATATTTTTTAAGTTTGTTAAGAAATGTTTTTATTTTTGTGGGCTTTTATATATTTGGGCTTAAACTCGCGTGTTACGCGGGTTACTTGAAGCTTTTTTATTATTAAAAATATATGTTAATGTTGTTATATTTTAAATACTAAAATTGTGTTAATAATATTATGTTTTTAATGGGCTTATAAAGACTTATTCCAGCAAACATAGTATACTCGGGTACTGTAGTTTGTTTGAGATTGAACTATGCTCATAAGTATACTTGAGATCTTCTTAATGTATCTTTGTTCGACCCACCACATCACTTGAAAACTTGGCTTAAGCTTGGATATGTCAAGTGTTTACTCTAACACAAACTGTTCTTGACAGAAGAACAAATTTCCTCGATTAAGTGCAGCTTGGTCGATGCTTGCACTTAACCTTACTCGAATAAGATACATTGTGTAACATCCGACGTTTCTTAAATAATAAATAAAGAAATATTATTATTTATTTACGCTTAATTAATTGTCGTTAAATTAATAATAAAATAATATAAAGCATAGAAGGCTTTAATAGTGTTGGGCTTAAAACAAATAATGGACTAGGGTGCTAATGGGCCTAAGGTCCATACTTAAGGAATATATATACCCCTTAAACCTTTAAACCTTAGCCACTTTCCATTTTTACCAACACACACTCAAAACACACACACACAAACACTCCCTCTACCATTTCGGACCAAGATCCGAAAAAGAGCCGGTGTCTGTTGGTGTTCGAGCATCTATAAGCAAGATAAACACCAAGATGTGATTTTCTTTGTGAAACCGATTCATCTAAGGTACGTTTCTTAACGAAAAGGTTGTTCATTTATGCTTGGCTCGTTTAGTATTCTAGATCTATCTAAACCGGGGCTTTAAAATCGATAGAGGTTTGAACTTTATCATAAACAAGCTAGATCTTGGATAAGTGTAATGACGGAAATGGTAATACGTTGAATAGAAATAATATTATAAATAATGGTAAAAATAAATAAATAATATAATAACAAATAATGTGAGTTGCAGCAAGAAAATAATAATAATAATAATAATAATAATAATAATAATAATAATAATAATTTAGCAGGAAAAAGAGAAAGAAGAAGGAAAAAGGAAAAAAAATGAAAAGAAAAGAAGGAAAAAGAGAAAGAAAAGGAATTAGGGAAGGAAAGGAAGCTGAAAAAGTGAACATATAACTAATATGGATGAATATGTGAACATAAGAACAAGGTAGTGGAGTGGTTAGTCCACATGATGTGAGAGTGGGAGGACCCAGGTTCGAGTCCCGGACCTTGAGAACATTTTTTGTGATTTGAGAGATTCGATTAGCCTGGTTCGATTCGATTGAACCTAATTCGATTCGATTAGAAATTGTTAGATTCGATTAAGACCCAGTTCGATTCGATTAGAAATTGTTCGATTCAATTAGGCCCAGTTGGATTCTATATAACCTAGTTCGATTCGATTAGACCCATTTCAATCTGATTGGGCCAAGACTCTATTATAATCTGATGTCCTGCTCTAGCCAAGCCCATGGACTGATTAAGCCTACTAACGCAAGTTAGTCCAATATAATAAACCAAACTCATCAACTCCGTTAAGTCCCGTTAAATGTTTATGAACAAGTTCATCGATGTATGAAAGATATATATATATATATATATATATATATATATATATATATATGTATATATATACTTATTATATAAAATAATAAAGATGAATATACTTAATAAATGAAAGAAAAACATACCTTTGTTAAACAAAGTAACCCCGGTAGATCCGTTTAAGTAAACAAGCGAGCCTAACTTAGCAAGTACGTTAGTTAACCAAAATACCAATTTAATTAGTTACACAGTTACTTAAAAAATATATATATTTAACAGTTAGTCGTGCACAACTAAGGAAAGGGGTTACAGTTAACTCCGAACGTAACCAGATCCAGGTGAGTTTCTAGCCCCTTTTCTCTGTTATGTTTTCGGGGCTGTGTGCATACTCAATGGGATTAGTTACTAAACTTACCTTAAGTGGTAAGTGTATGCTCTATGAATATTTTATGAATGCTGTTTGAATTGTTATAGAAATGTTAAAATTATGCATGTAATTATATGAAAGATGTTAGAGAACATACCCTTATAATATCTGTGATGTTAGGGACCAGACCCTTATAATATCTGTGACGTTCGGGACCAGACCCTTATAATATCTTTGATGCTAGGGACCAGACCCTTACAATATCTGTGAGGTTATAGAGCGGAAGGCTCTTTAAAATCAAATGATAGTTATGCATGTATCATGTATGTATGAAAGAATGAACGTATGGATGTATATATGAAAGTATGGTGAACAAGTTAAGTATGGAAGATATACATATCTTCGGGTTTGAATATAAGTATGTGAACATATTGTATGTTGCTTGATTAACTAGAACTCACTCAGCGTTGCTGACTTTTAGTATGCACGCAGGTGAATAGGATGAGACAGCTGGCTTGAAGAGGGGCGCATGGCTGAAGAATAAAGAAGCTAGCATTTGAAGACTTAATTTATGATGTTTTGAACTTAAAGACACGTTTTATTTTGTTTAAATTTTAACACTTATGCAATGAATGGTTGATTTTTATCTATTCCGCGAGATGTTTTAATTCACTCTGATATTTAGAACTGTGTTTATGAGTAAATATAATGCTAAAGTAGGGCACCGGAATCGGGGCCTTACAAGTTGGTATCAAAGCATAAATTCGAGAGATATAAGCATCCTACATGATTAGGCTCGAACAAAGAATGGGACTTAAGTAATAAAAGAGAGAAGATGCCAGTTCAAGAAAGCCATGTGTCGCTCAAGCATGCTGGGTAAAGGTAAAGTACATGATTAATTTCATGTATAATGTAAGAATTTGTAAGGAAGTTAGCTTAATTGCTAGAGATAGAAGTATATGATTATATGAACTGTTTGATTGTCTAACTGTTTAAAATAGAACCTAGCACAAGTGGACTCACAAAGGAACGTGTATACGACACGAAGGGTAGCGTGATCAGCTAGTCGCAGCTAGTCACTGTTATTACCTGTTAGCCTTATTATCCTTGCACTAAATAGTTCCTAAAGTGATAACGTTTGTGTTTCTCTATATAAAACGAATGGTTGGATCAAGAGATGTTATTGGTATAGGAGGTCGTACGAGACATCGTGGTAGGTCACGTATTGCCCGGGAACCTTCTAGAGAACCAGTTACCAACACAAGAGAAGGAGGTGAAACTGAGAGAGATCAGAGTAACAATGAAGGGTATCAACTTGATACTGTTGTACAAGCTTTCAATGTTCAAGCGGTAGCAGCTGTAGTGAAGAATCTTCTAAAAGCCATGCAAGGACTCCTTAGAAGATAGAGGAGAGTTGTAAGAAGGCTGGTGAGAATGAAAAAGGTGACTCGAGTGAGGTTAGGTCTGTGAAGTTTGGGGAGGGAAGGAGGGGTCGGGGTGGGTGTAACTATAAGTCATTCAAAGCTTGTGATCCACCTAAGCTAACTGGTTTGGGAGATGCAATCGCTTCTCTCCATTGGATAACTGCCATGGACAAGTTTATCCGAATTAGCGAGTGTCATCCTGATAAAGTAGTGGGTTATGCTACACAATCGTTTGGTGACGAGGCCATGTTCTGGTGGGAGACAGTGTAACAGAGAAAGACCTGAGATGAGATTAAGGCAATGAGATGGGATGATATAAAGGAACTGGTTATGAAGCGGAATTGTGCTGATACTGAGGTTGAGACGGCTGAGATAAAGTTTCTGAATTTGAGGGCGTGTAAAATGACACACCGCGAGTACACTATTGAATTCAACTGCATGATATGTTGAACACTGAAGCGAAAAAGATCAAGTGCTACATCAGAGGTCTTCCACAGAAAATCTACACTTTAATCAGGGCTAGCAAACCTGCTACTTTCGACTCTGCTGTTGAACTTGCAGAGATGGTTTACAAAGACCTGGATGTGGATGATGTGGTGGTGGAAGATAAGAAAGATAAGAAAGTGTGGGAAAAAAAGTCGGGCAAGACTTGTCGTAAAATTCATGGTGGGCAGTGCAAATGGGGTAGGAGTTCGAATGTATGTTACAAATGTGGGAAAGCTCATGGTGGGGAGTGCAGGCTTGGGTCTAATGTGTGTTATAAGTGCGGAAAGGCAGAACAATACGCCAATTAGTGTAGTGCAAAGCCCGCATGTTACAAATGTGGTAAGACAGGCCATATGGCAAGGTAATGCACTGATGGTGAAGCTAGAGGAAGTGGAAAGAAGGATGCTGATCAAACTAGGCCAAGGGGACCAGAGCTTACATGTTGACTCAGGAGCAAACCAAGCAAATCCCAGATGTTGTCATATGTACATTTCTATTAAACGGTATTTATGCTTCTGTATTGTTTGATTCTTGTGTAAATAGAAGTTTTGTAGCTACGACATTTAGTAAATTAGCACAAAAGAAATGTTGCTGAGTGCCTGACACTTTTATAGTAGAAACCGCTAGTGAAACCTCAGTTAGGATAATGAGAACGGTTAAGGATTGTAAGATAGAGTTAGAGTGACGTAGTTCCCTGTTACCCTGTATGTTATGACCTTAAGAGGATTGGATGTGGTTTTGGGAATGGATTAGCTATCTGAGTTTGAGGCTTAAATAGTGTGTAAGAATAGGTTGATAAGGTTAAAGCCCTTGGATGATGGTATGGTGACGATTTATGGTGATAAAGAAATTTCAAGGCTTAATGTCATTTCGTTGATAAAAGCCAAAGGATTGTTAAGGAGAGGGTGCGGTACCTACCTGGCGTATATTGTCGAAGCTACGGCCGAGATGAAAGAAGTGAAAGATGTTCCCGTTGTGAGCAACTACCCAGAACTGTTCCATGAGGACCTTCCGGGGTTGCCACCGGAGCGTGAGATAGAATTCCAGATAGACTTATAACCATGAGCACAGACCCTCGCGAAAGCACCTTACTGTCTGGTGCCATCCGAGATGAAAGAACTGATGTCCCAACTGCAACAACTCCTCCACAAAGGTTTTATAAAGTCGAGTGTTTCCCCGTTGGGCGCACCGATGTTGTTCGTTAAGAAGAAGGATGGAAGTATGAGAATGTGTATAGTCTATCTTCAATTGAATAAGCTGACGGTGAAGAACAGATATCTGTTGCCACGGATTGATGATTTGTTTGATCAACTACAAGGTGCAAGTTATTTCTCGCGAATAGACCTTAGATCGAGCTATCATCAGCTGAAGGTGAAAGAGGAAGACATCCCTAAGACAGTGTTTCGGACCCGGTATGGGCACTAAAAGTTTCTCGTGATGTCATTTGGACTGACGAATGCTCCAGCAACATTTATGGACTAATGAATAGGGTATGTCGGCCGATTTTGTATAAATTAGTTACCGTATTCACTGATGATATATTGATTTATTCTAAGAGAGAGTCCGACCATGCGAGCATCTAAGAAAAGTATTGGTGGTTTTGAAGAAAGAGAAGTTGTATGCTAAGATTTTGAAATGCGCATTCTGGTTGCGTGAAGTGCAATTTCTAGGTCACGTAATAAATCCTGAAGGGATTACTGTGGACCCAGCTAAGATTGAGGCAATAATGAATTGGAAGACTCCGCAAAGCCCTAATGGTATACGCAGCTTCTTAGGGTTGGCTGGCTATTATAGGAGATTCATTGAAGGCTTCTGCAAGATAGTCGCACCCTTGACCGGTATGACCCGAAAGTCTGTAGTATTCAATTGGGGTAAGTACCAGGAGGAAGCTTTTAAAGAACTAAAGAAAAGACTCACACAAGCTCCAATCCTTGCCATACCCGATGGTAACAAGGATTTTGTTGTTTGTACTGATGCTTCGCATCGTGGGTTAGGTTGCGTGTTAATGCAACGAGGAAAAGTGATAGCTTATGCATCCAGACAGTTGAAAGTTCATGAGAGTAGCTACCCGACGCATGACTTAGAGCTAGCAGCCGTAGTGCACGCTCTCAAGATTTTGAGACATTATCTTTATGTACTAAGTGAACTATTTATACAGATCATAAGAGTTTAAGTACTTCTTCGAGCAGAAAGAATTGAACATGAGACAAAGGAGATGGTTAGAGTTGATAAAGGACTATAACTGTGATATCAATTACTATCCTGGTAAGGCAAATGTAGTCACTGACGCGCTAAGCCGTAAGAATGAAGAAGTCATTGCGACAGTGAATTCTTATAAGGTGATCATTAACGCAGATATCTTCGGAGAAATCATCAAGGTGCAGTCTGAGGTTCTTATTGATGAAGGTTATTGAAAAAGGAAAGAATTTTCTGATAGAAAGACGAGCTAATGGTAGCACTCATGGTGTGAAGACTAGGTTTGACCGTATGTGGATTCCACGCCATGGAGATCATAGAGGTCGAATTTGAGATGAAGCTCACAAGTCAAGATACTCGATTCATCCGGGATCCACCACCAAGATGCATCAAGATCTGAAGAGAGAATACAGGTGGCCGGGTATTAAGAATGATGCAGTAGATTATGTTACCAAGTACTTAACTTTCTTGCAAGTCAAAGAAAAGCAACATAAACCATATGTAAAGATGCAGCCTTTAGAGATACCAGAATGGAAATGGAACACATAACCATGGATTTCATAACTAAGCTACCGCGTACAACTAAACATCATGACACCATTGGGGTGATAGTGGACCGTCTAAAGAAAAGTGCTCACTTTCTGCCTATATGAGAGTCCATCTCTTCAGAAACATTAGTAAATGTGTTCATAAAAGAGGTTATGGCTACGCATTGAGTGCCGTTATCGATCACGTCTGTTAGAGATACAAGCTTCACGTCAAGATTCTGGAAGAAGTTCCATGAAGCTATGGGAACAAGATTGAACATCAGTACGGCATATCATTCTCAAACAGGTGGGCAGTCTGAAAGGATTACCCAAACCCTTGAGGATATGCTACGTTCTTGTGTTTTGGACTTTGGAGGAAGTTGGGAAAATGATTTGCATATGGTAGAATTCTCTTATAACAACGGCTACCACTCGAGTATTGGTATGCCACCAATCGAGTTATATGGTAGACGTTATAGAACTCATGTATGTTGGGGAGAGATTGGAAGTTTAGAATTTGTGCAAGAAACCTCTTCAAGATTTGATTAGATCAAGGCAAGAATGAAAGCTGCTCAAGACCGACAGAAGTCTTATGTCGATAAGCGGCGACGACTGATTGAGTTTAACGTTGGTGATAGTGTGATGCTCAAGGTCTCGCCTTGGAAGGGAATTATTCGTTTCAGTAAGGGAGAAAAATTGAGTCCAAGGTACGTTGGACCGTTTAAGAATGTAGATCGTGTGGGTGAAGTGGCTTACAAGCTAAATTTACCAGACGAGTTTGAAGGAATTCACTTTAATTTTCATGTGTCTCACCTGAGAAAATGCTTAGCAGATGACATGTCTCATGTGCCATTAGTAGACATCAAGGTTGATGAATAGTTGAACTACATTGAACAGTCCTTAGAGGAAGTCGACCGCAAGGAAAAACAGCTTCGTCGTAAAGTTATCCCTTTGGTGAAAGTGATATGGAAGCATCGTAAGGGATCAGATGCTACCTGGGAAGTTGAAGAAGAAATGCGCAAGCTTTACCCATATTTGTTTAAGTAATAGTTAGGTTTCGGGGACGAAACCTCTTTTAAGGAGGGTAGACTTGTAACATCCGACGTTTCTTAAATAAAAAAAGGAGAAATATTATTATTCATTTACGCTTAATTAATAGTCGTTAAAAATAACAAAATAATATAAAGAATTGAAGGCTTTAATAGTGTTGGGTTTAAAATAAATCATGGACTGGGTGCTAATGGGCCTAAGGTCCATACTTAAGGAGTATATATATATATACTCCTTAAACCTTTAAACCCTAGACACTTTCCATTTTTACCAACACACACTCAAAACACACACACACACACACAAACACTCCCTCTACCATTTAGGACCAAGATTCGAAGAAGAGCCAGTGTTTGTTGGTGTTCGAGCATCTCTAAGAGCAAGATAAACGGCAAGATTTGACTGTGTTCGTGAAACCGATTCATCTAAGGTACGTTTTGTAATGAAAAGATTGTTTATTTATGCTTGACTCGTTTAGTACTCTAGATGTAGCTAAACCGAGCTTTAAAATCGATAAAGGTTTGAACTTTATCATAAACAAGCTAGATCTTGGATAAGTGTAATGACAGAAATGGTAATACATTGAATAGAAATAATGGTAAAAATAAATAAATAATATAATAACAATAATGTGAGATGCAGCAAGAAAATAATTATAATCTAATAATAATAATAATAATAAAAAGAATTGAGCAACACTCACGTAAGAAAAGAAGAAAAGAAAGAAGAAAGAAAAGAAAAAGAAAAATAAGAAAAGAAGGAAAAAGAGAAAGAAAAGGAAATAGGGAAGGAAAGGAAGCTGAAAAAGTGAGCATATAATTAATATGGATGAGTATGTGAACATAAGAATCTGGTAGTGGAGTGGTTAGTCCACTTGTTGTGAGAGTAGGAGGACCCAGGTTCAATTTTTGAGATTTGAGAGATTCGATTGACCTTGTTTGATTCGGTTGAACCTAATTCGATTCGATTAGAAATGGTTCAATTTGATTAAGACCCAGTTCGATTCAATTAGAAATTTTTTGATTCGATTAGGCCCAGTTCGATTCGATTAGATCCAATTCAATCTGACTGGGCCAAGACTCTATTATAATATGATGGTCCTGCTCTAGCCAAGCCCACTGACTGATTAAGCCTATTAATTCAAGTTAGTCCAATATAATAAACCAAACTCATCAACTCCGTTAAGTCCCGTTAAATTTTTATGGACAAGTTCGTCGATGTATGAAAGATATAAATATATATATATATGAATATATATACTTATAATATAAAATATAAAATAAAAAAAGATGAACATACTTAATAAATGAAAGAAAAACATACCTTTGTTAAACAAAGTAACCACTGGTAGATCAGTTTAACAAAACAAGCGAGCCTAACCTAGCAAGTACGTTAGTTAACCAAAATACCAACCTAATTAGTTACACAGTTACTTAACAAATATATGTGTTTAACAGTTAGCCGTGCACAACTATGGAAAGGGGTTACATTTAATTGCGAACGTAACCAGATCCAGGTGAGTTTATAGCCCGTTTTATATGTTATGTTTTCGGGGCTGTTTGTGTACTCAATGTGATTAGTTAATACACTTACCTTAAGTGGTAAGTGTATGCTATATGCTGAAAGATGTTAGGGACCAGACCCTTATAGTATCTGTGATGTTAGGGACCAGACCCTTATAATATCTGTGATGATAGGGACCAGACCCTTTTAATATCTGTGACGTTCGGGACCAGACCCTTATAATATATGTGATGTTAGGGACCATGCCTTTACGGTATCTGTGAGGTTATATGGCGGAAGGCTCTTTAAAATGAAATGATAGTTATGCATGTATCATGTATGTATGAAAGAATGAACGCATGGATGTATGAATGAAAGTATGGTGAACAGGTTAAATATGGAAGATATACATATCTTCGGGTATGAATATAAGTATGTGAACGTATTGTATGTTTCTTGATTAACTAGAACTCACTCAGTGTAGCTGACTTTTAGTATGTACGCAGGTGAGTAGCATGAGACAGCTGGCTTGAAGAGGGGCATATGGAAGAAGAATAAAGAAGCTGACGTCTAAAGACTTAATTAATGATGATTTGAACTTAAAGACATGTTTTATTTTGTTTAAATTTTAAGACCTATATAATGATTGGTTGACGTTTATCTATTCCGCGAGAAGTTTTAGATCACTCTGATATTTAGAACTGTGTTTATGAGTAAATCCAACGCTAAAGTAGGAAACCGGGATCGGGGCCTTACACATTGCTCGAATAAGAAAACACATTGTTCGAAGTGTCTGGTTTGTTCGAGTTCCATAACATATCTTGAAGATAATCTTACTCGAATAAGATATCTTGCTCGAATAAATACATTTCTCGAAGTGTCTAGTTTGCTCGAGTTCCATACTTATATATTTTTTCAAGTTTGTTAATAAATATTTTTATGTTTGTGGGCTTTTATATATTTGGGCTTTAAAATTTTTGGAATTGTTTTTTCTTTTATGTTAGTGGGTGTTTATATAAAACTTTTGTTTGAATGTTAATATTTGACCATGTGAATATTAGGTAAGTTATTATCCACTTAATACCTGACTTAAATCCATTCTATGATTATATCACTTGAGTTATGTATTTTCGTTTAAAATTCTAACATTTCTTATTTTATATAGCCTTTTGTTTATGTGAAAAAAAACTTTATTTATTAAAACAAATTGTTATAATGAGTTGCGGTATATATATTTGATTATTTGACATCATATTTTTTTTAAATTATCTTTTAACATCATGGTTTAAGTTATATATTTACTAATTTTGTTAAGATGTGTTTTTATGTTAGTGAGGTTTTATATATTTGAGCTTAGAAGTTTTTGGGTTTGTATTTTATTTTAATTATTAAGCTTGTTTGATATTTTATGTTTTAGTCTGCCAATGTTTGAATTTAGCGGGTATCATTCTCATCATACATATCTGTGTTCTTCCAAGAAATTAAAGATTCTACATCTTCAATTATGTTCTTCATTACTTACTACAAAAACAGATAAACATTAACCCTAATTCTAAAAACGAATTCAGAATATCAATGGCGATCATAGTTGCCTGGAGTTTTGATCAGTTGGTAAACAAATAAGTTTTTGTTTTGAGTGATCGGTCTACAATCGATAAAGCTAATGTTGTTATGGATCAGATTGTTGTTAGGCTTAATGGTGTTGTTGAAGATGTTAAACCATTATTTGAATGATTTATGGATCAAACTTTCAACAACTTCAGAACTCAAACGATTGCAAATAGCAGCTTGTTAACAGCAAATTCAGCAAACTCGGTGCAAAAACAACACGTTTATCAATTCATTTCAGTAGTTCAGTATGTTTCAGCGCATTAAACAACTTGTTTTAGCAACTTTCAGCAGAAAAATGGTGTATTGCAGCACTTTTAAACATGTTTCAGCAACTTAGTCTAATGGTCAAATTCAAATATGCACTCCATCATATAAAAACAAATTAAAATACACAAAAATATATCATAACTTTAACATATATTGATTAATTAAACACCAAAATTGCAAAATCATGTGGTACTAAACAATCATGACTTAAGTCTTGTCATGCTTGAAAGCAGTGATGCTTGAGTAAGATAAAGAACATATTTTGGTATGGAGACCTCCGCATCTAATTAGCCACAACAGCAAATTAAACAAACATCACATTATATTCACTCAAGCATTTCGTAAAACACCTAAAGTGCATAAAACTTGTCTAAATTACAATTTACAAAACTATTCAAAATAGTTACAATAATCAAACATTCATATAAACCCAATCATTGGACTGGACCAATCTTGGCTTACAGCTGAAATTTATATGTGGACACAATCTAATTTAATGTTCATAACTAAAATCAAAATGGAACCGAATATCCATATGAATTTAACTAAAATCATGGTTAGTGAGATTTTTATCGAAAATACATAAACATTACTTTAAAGTGAACAAATATCATAACCTCTTTGTACAAATATCAAATACAAAAATATGTCAAACGTGTGGCGAGTTCTCATAAAATGAAAACGAGATACATTAAAGAAACCGAAACAATTTGGGTATTTTGTTAACCTTAGCCAAAAATTTCAGATTCTTAGTCACCGTCGGTGCGTCATTTTCATACCTTTCTCCATATACTGCTAATTAATAGCTTTTAAAATCAAGATTCGAAAAAAAGTATAAATATTACCCTGAAGTTGGTAAGGTTATTAATATCTGTTGGTGCATGATGCCAGTAGTTCATTTATCTCGTGTCTATTGTGTCTGTAATCGTTACATTGTTCTTATGTTTTGATGAACGTGTTAGTTTTGTTAATGAGTATAGCGAACTTGTGGCTTGGTGAAGTTAGGGACAACTTCGACTAGGGTGTTAGGCGAAGTTGTCATGTTATTTAAACTAACTTCCGCCGTTTGCTGGTTAGAGCTTTTGGCAAATCTGGTTTTGTATTCAGTAGAGATACTTGTTTGGTGTTTTGCTTCTTTACATTGATATAACAAGTAATCATTTGTCTTAGGTGTCTCTCGTGTAATCACTCGTATCGTATACGTAGGGGATTCCGCACCCTCGTGTTACGAGATACCCCTGTGGATGGCTGGGAACCTACAATTGGTATCAGAGCTTTTGCTCGTGATTGTGTGGTTCGGGATTATCACACGAGTGTTAAAATTATTCCGCTAGACTTTTCGCGAAATCGTTCACGTAAAAACACCGCTCTTTTGTCCGTATCTCAACAATACCCTCCAAATCGCACAACCTATTACTCTTACAGCCATCGAAATTAAAGATTCAGCCTAACAATCATATCAGTTTATTCAGCGAAGTTTCCGTCATGATGAATTATGGTTTTTGGCGAAGATATAACAGGCGAAGTTAGGAGAATGCGAAGTTGTCTTTAGCGAAGTTAATTGGTGAACTTAAGACCCAGCGAACTTAGCTTTTTCATACAACTTCGCCATAAATGAAGTTACCTTGTTGGCGAAGTTATCTTACCTTCGCTAACTACTGTTCACAGAATATTTTTTTGATTTAATTTCAGATTTCGTTTTGGTTAAGTATGACTTCGATAAACATCACTGAACTGGTAAAGATGGAAGTTGAAGCTGGCTCATCGACTAAAGCTCCAAAGTTACTTAAAGGCACTGATTTTGTTGCGTGGAAAGACAGATTTGAGCAGTACGTGAAGTATCAAGATGCCAAGATGTGGGTATGTATTCAGGATGGATATATCCCTCCAACAACTATGTTCGAAGGTCGGTAGAAACTCAAGAAGTATAATAATATGGAAGATGATGAAAAGAAGATGTATGAGGCAGAAACTAAAGCACTGGAAGTAATAACTATGGCACTACCTCAAGAGATTCTACACACGTTTAGAAAGTACAAGTCCGCCAGAGAATTGTGGAAAGCGTTAGAAAACCGCTATGAAGGAAACGCTGGAATTCGAAATTCAAAATCAAAATTGTTGAAAACTCAATTCTCGGTGTTCAAGTGCTTTAAGAACGAATCACTTGATGACATAATCACAAGATACTATCACTTGTTGACAGAATTGAACAACTACTCCATAGAATACACGGAGGCCAAAATTGTAGAAAAACTTCTTGATGCTCTTCCACCAAAATGAGAGATATACACTGTTTTGATGAGAGAAGATAAAGAGTTTGAAACCTTTGAGTTGGAAACAGTGGTAAACAAGTTACGTAATTATGAGCTTAATATGACAAGAAAATAGACTCCTACTGATCAGGTTCAGGATCCGGGAATGTATGGTGCAAAAGGCTCTCCAAACTAAAGCTCTAAACTAGAATCGGCTGCTTATTACTCCGGTGGTGAATCAAACTCTACTCAAGATGGTCATGTGGAGATGAATGTGGACGGAGATATATGCTTTGTAGCTGGTGGAAGTAGTTCTTCAAAATCTCAACCCTCAGTCGGTAACTCTTCCACTAGTTCTTCAAGTGTAAATTACTCAAAGATGCTTATGAGTGTAAAATATGCTGAACAACAATTTGCTCTTCATGCCTCTTTCATCGCGTCTTATGAGAATTACGTCAAAGGGAATATAGTTGACCCTGCAACCTTGGATGAAGACTTTGATTAGATAGATGCTGATGACATGGAAGAAATGGATCTGCAGTGGCAAATGGCGATGATAGTAAGAAGGGTAAAACGGTTTATGAAGAAGACTTGAAGAAAGTTCGTGAGAGAGAGACCGGGATTTGACAAGTCAAAGGTTCGTTGCCACAACTGTCAACAAAATGGACACTTTGCAAGAGAGTGTACAAATGAAAGAGTTGAATAAAGTCAGAACAGAGCTGCTCAACAGAACGGGAATGGAAATGTTACTGAAGCAAAAGCAATGGTGTCTCAACAGAATGGTGGGTATAATTGGAACATCAAGGTTGAAGAGGTGATTGAACAAGTGAATCTGGTGAATATTGTGACTGGAAGATGTGAGAAGGAACCAATTGAGGATCAAGCATACATGGCAGAAGTGAATAACCAGCTCTCAGAGGTATGTTCAGAATCTCAGTGTGAACAATGTGAGAAATTGTCTGAACAATTGAATGTTTTAACTGATCAGTATGTTAGTTTCGATAAAGAATTAAAAACGTTAAAAGAGGAACATCACTATTCTAAAAATAAGGAAAATAGTTACTCGATAAAAATATTATCTAGTGAAAAAGACATAAGAAGCCTTAAGGCCACTCTAGCTGAGAAAATACAAGTCATTGATCTAAGCTATGAAGTTGTGGAAGAAAAGACTAAACTTATAGCTGAAAAAGATAAACAGATAGCTGATTACCAAGTAAAAGTGGTGGAATTAAATAGGAAACTTGAAAAATTTAGGAATTCTTCCATGATGCTTGATCATGTCCGAAGTGTTCAATGTTCCCCTATCAACAAAGGGGAAATAGGATACAATGAAGTTCCACCACATTTCAATAATAATTACACTTATAATCCCTGTTATAAGCCATCTGATAGTGTTGAAACTGATCAAACTGTAACGGGGAACATGAAAGTCAACTCGATACCCGTTAAAGTCCAGAAAAGGAATACTGACAGTAATATAAATGAATCGGTTCAGACAAATTCTCCTGTCGCAAGTCAAGGTTCAAATTCTGAAAAGTCCGTCGACTCTGTCAAGATAGATGATGACGTTGTGTTGCTCAAACGGGGGGAGAATTATGCGTTTGGTGAAAAGAAATCTTCCTTAAACCCATTTATTCCCCCTATGTGAGACAACCTGTCAGTAACACAGCCTCATCTTCTGCTGCAACTCCCGAAACGGATGTTCGGATGGACACTAATAGTCCAAACAGGGGTTGTTTTAGATGTAACAAGACAGGACACTTTTTCAATAACTATCCGCTGAAAAGGAAGAAATCTAAAAATATGTGGCCAACTAAAACTGAGAATAAAACGAACTTTAAAACTGGTGCTGTTAAGAATTCTAACGCATCCAACTTTAATCGTTGGACAAATTCAAGATTTCAAAGAAACCAACTTCGTTTTTTTCCAGTTAATCACATAACAGAACGGGTAATTTCGAATCCATTAATGCTAAAAACTCAAAGATGTTTGGATGGCCTCATAATCAGTTTTCTAGAAATCTTCCATTCAATTCAAATGGAAACTTTCCTCTAAGGAGCTTTAGGCAACCAAGGAGTTGGATGCCGTTTAACAGGTTTGATCAACCCAAGACCAGCATGTCTTGGGTCCCTCCTTTTTAATTTGTTTCTTTAACTGTGTAGGAACAGTCGAACGGGGCTGTGAACAACATGTGGGTTGTCGACAGTGGCTGTTCCCGACACATGACAGGTAACAAGAAATTGTTACGTGATTGGAAAGCTGTTCAAGGAGGAAGGGTTAGTTTTGCAAGAGAGAGTGGAGGAAAAATTACTGGAATCGGTACTATTACTAATGGGAGAATCAAGTTGGAAAAGGTTAATTTCGTGGAAGAGTTAAAGCATAATCTTCTGAGTGTCTCGCAGATCTGTGACAAAGAATACACTGTGCACTTTACAAAGGATGAGGCACTCGTGCTTTATCCTGGTTTCAAGATTCCCGAAACCTAGATTGTGATGAAAGCTCCAAGAGATAAGAATACATATGTGATGGACATGAGGTCAACCGAGATGGCGATAGAAGAATCATGTCTCTTGTCAAAAGCAACAGAGTCTGAGTCTGAATTGTGGCACCGAAGGATGAGTCATATCCATCTACGAAAGATGAATTACATTGTCAAGAATGGGCTGGTACTTGGGGTTCCTTTAAATAATTTTAAATTTGAAGATCAATGTCTGTCATGCAAGAAAGGAAAGCAGCACAAGAAACCACCTCACTCCAAACTGGTTAACTCAATAGTCACTCCCTTGGACTTGCTCCATATGGATCTATTTGGCCCCATAAATGTTAAAAGCCTGGGTGGAACGTCCTATTGCTTGGTTGTGACTGATGACTACTCACGTTGCTCATCGGTTTACTTTTTGAAAAATAAAGATGAAATAGTGCAGTTGGTAATTAACTTGATTACGAAAGTGGAAAATATTGTTGGAGGAAAGGTCAAGTTCATCAGAAGCGAGAATGGCACAGAGTTCAAGAACTATCAAATGGAGATGTTTTGTCTGCAGAAAGGGATCGAACATCAGTTTAGTGCACCATATACTCCACAACATAAAGGAGTAGCTGAAAGGAAGAATAGAACTCTAATCGAAGGCGCCAGGACTATGTTGGCAGATGCTAAATTTCCCGTGGTGTTCTGGGCTGAGGCAGTTGCCATGGCCTGCTATATCCTTAATCGCGTTTTAACTGTTAAAAGATTAAATAAAACTTGTTATGAATTAATGCATGGTAGAAAGCCAAATCTAAAAGGCCTTGAACCTTTTGGGTCCCCATGTTCAATTTTAAAGACTAACTCAAAATTTGGTGAGAAAGCTGACGAAGGTATTCTCGTTGGCTACGTAGTTGGGTCTCCCAACAGAAGAGTCTTTAATTTATCGAACAACAAGGTTGAGGTGGTCTGTAACACTGACATTACAAGTTACAAATCACCAATCCTAGCATGGGACCAGCAGAGGCTTTCGATTATGATAAATTATTTAAATATTTTAATTTACCTTCTCTTGAGTTTGCAGATACAAAAGAAAGGATGGCCACTCAGATGCTACTCGTTAAGGAAGAGGCCATTATGCATCGTCCACTGTGTAATGAAAAACAAACGACCGTGTCAAGTGCTGGTGAAACTCCTTGCTATCTCAAGTGATGATGACTTTTTCAATCCGTTTCACACTCAACACGATTCGGATGAAGTCTCTACAAATCTTAGAGAAGACTTAGAAGTTGGCCTTGTCCAGACCACCAGAATCCACAAGAATCATCCATTGGAAAATGTGATTGGTAATCCTTCCGATGGAGTCCGAACCAGAAGGAGCTTGGAAGAAAACACGTGTGTGTATGCAAGCATTAAAGACACTGGTATTATGAATGAATGCTTGTATACCTACTTTATCTGCCAGATTGAACCAAAGAACTATCAGATGGCTTTGAAAGATAGCTCGTGGGTCGAGGACATGCAGGAAGAATTGGCTCAGTTTAACAAGATGGAAGTTTGGTAGTTAGTTGAAAAGCCACGAGATGTGAATGCTATAGGTACGAAGTGGGTATTCAAATGCAAGAGAGATGAGAAAGGAGTAATCGTCCGTAACAAGGCAAGATTAGTAGTCAAAGGTTTTAACCAACAAAAAGGGATAGACTAAAATGAAGTGTTTGCTCCTATAGCAAGACTGGAGGCAATTCGACTTTTCTTGGCCTTTCCTGCACACAAAGATATGAAAGTGTTTCAGCTTGATGTAAAGAGTGCCTTTCTAAATGGCAAGGTCGATGAGGTGGTCTATGTCGATCAACCTCCGGGTTTTCCTGATCCAGACTTTCCTGATCATGTGTACAAGCTCAGTAAAGCAGCATATGGCCTACATCAGGCTCCTCGAGCTTGGTATGTAACTTTATCTGATTATTTGCTGGAAAATGGGTTTACAGTACATTGTTTGTGAAGTGGAATGGGAAAGATTTTCTTCTAGTTCAGGTCTATGTGGACGATATCATCTTCGGAACCTCAAAGATTTCTATGTGTCAAGAGTTTGAAGAGGTCATGAAGAAAAGGTTTAAGATGAGCGCCATGGGTGAATTAACTTTCTTTTTGGGTTTGCAGGTAGATCAGAAGAAGGATGGCATATTCATTCATCAAACTAAATATGTTCACGATGTGCTTAAATGTTTTAAGATGGAAGAAAGCACTCCGTTTGACACTCCGATTGACACTTCGATTTGTGTCAACCATAAACTAGGTGCTGACTCCGACAGTGATGAAGATGTGGATCCTACTCAGTATCGAGCTATCATAGGTTCTTTGATGTACTTAGCTGCTTCCAGACCTGACATTATGTTTGCAGTTTGTCTTTGTGCTCGTTTTCAGGCCAAATGAATCACACATGAATGGAGTGAAGAGGATTTTGCGGTATCTTAAAGAAAAGCCTAAGTTGGGTCTCTGGTAGCATACACTGACTCTAACAATGGAGGATGCAATCAGAACAGGAAGTCAACAACTGGTGGCTGTTAGTTTCTCGGAGGAAGATTGGTGTCTTGGCAGTGCAAGAAGCAGACCTCTGTGGCCATATCCACCTGTGAAGTAGAATACATGCAAACATCAAACTGTTGCTCCCAGATTTTATGGATCAACAACAAATGCGAGATTATGGTTTGAATTTCACTCAAACTCCTATTTGCATTGATAACACTGCCTCTATCTCAGTTACTAACAATCCCGTTAAACATAGTAAAACAAAACACATTGACATTCGTCATCATTTCATACGGGATTCTGCTGAGAAGAAATTAATCTTGCTTGAAAAGTTGATTCACTAGATAACTTTGTCGATCTTTTTACAAAAGCTTTTGATCGGTCCCATTTTCAAAACCTTATTGAGCTTAATGGGATGATCAATCCCGAGTAACAGTGTTCTTTTTGTTCTTAAAAAAATCACTATCACTGAGAATTATGTCAGTAGCTTAAGTTTGAAGGACATGTTCTTGAACATGTTTGGTCCTTGTATCTACTTGTAGATTCAAAGGATAGCCATTAACCTAGTAACTGAAAGCAAATGGGGCGGTTGTGATGAGTTTTTATTCCTTCGCTGAAAATTATGTCAGTTACACTTAGTTGGAGGGACACATATTCGTATGTGTTTGGTCCTGCTAATCCACTGAATTTTCGGGATAGCCATTTACCCAACGACTTAGAAGTGATCAAGACGTCGGAATGTAATTTTTTTTTTCGGAAGTGATATACTTTTTCAGTCTATGGCTTCTCATAAAGCTTCAAAATTGGTGTTATATTGAAAATTGATCCAACCTTTGGAAAGTGATAGATGAACTGTTTTTGTGTGCCTAACGGGTGAAGTTATTAGGCTTAAAAGACTTTAGAACAGTCATTGTTTGGTACGGTAGCTTTTCATGGTGCATAAAAGCTAATGTGATACAAATTAAATCTGCTCGATTTACCGTGGAGAGTCATTTTGACACGTGCATGTCTCCACATATATCTTTCCTAATGATAGGCAGAAACGTGATTACCCAGTCATACACGAGCCCGTGAGTGTCTTGATCCCCGCGAATATTGTGTTATCATACTGCAGTGATCCAGATTCGGGACTTGCAGGTGTTCGTTACTGTTGACTTGAAAAAATAAAAAAATTAAAAATAAAAAAAAAACATAAGCATAAACAAAAAACTTAAGTCTTATTTCCTTTGAAATTCATCAAGTCAAAAACAACATGGATGAGGCACCAACTGAGTCTTGTGAATGCCAAGTGAAAGGATTATAAAGTCGACTAAAATGTACATTGTTCGATCAGACACTACGGGTCGAAGTCAAGTTGGGGTGATCTGGGGAAAGCCAAATACGCCTTGAGATTAGATAGGAGGCATCATAATTCCTTAAGTGATGTCCATCTAAATTTTGAGCCTAATTGAACCTAATCCGTATCACATGAGCAACGAAAACCATGCTAAGTCTCATACCTGCCTGCAACGTGTTTCTCTATGTCATAATAACGCTGAACATGAATCCTTGTGACAGCCTCTTAATCAGTATGATTCCTGTTCGGATCTTTTCTTGAACATGTTGGGTATTCTGAAACACTGAAATTTGATCCCGTCTTTTTATATCACTTTTGTTTTGTATTGCTTTATTTGCTTGTCTAGATTGTGTTTAAAATAAAGACTTGGGTTACTCGTTCTGATTTTCTTTTCTTTCAAATTTGTTCAAAACCTAACTTCGCTGTGGCGAAGTTATCTAAACGGCGAAGTTGTATCGACTTTGCCCCTGGGTTTTTCATAAGGTATAAAAGGAAGACATGGGTCAATTTTGGTCAAACTCCCACACCCTAAACCCTCGGCGAACTTATTCTTGTGAATCAACTGTCTTATAATTTGGTTTTTGTCTGATAATAAGGTTAGTTGGCATCTATCGATTCATAATTTACTAGAGTCGTCTGTTAATCAGTTCCATAATGTAAGGTTTTGATCTGTTTTCTTGACTAACCCTAAAAGACATTAATATTCATCGATTTTCGAATGTGTTGGTGATATCTGGACCTCCGTAGCCTTAATCGGACATCCTTATACCTATTTTCAATCTATGATTGTTCGCGTTTACAACTGATAAGGATCTGGTGATCGGTGAAGCTTATACAGCGAAGTTGCCATATAGCGAAGTTATCTCTAACTTCGCTCACTCTATAACTTCACGCTTCAAAACTTTGGTCATATAGCGAAGTTATCTCTAACTTCGCTCACTCTATAACTTCGCTGCTTACATGCTGAGCGAAGTTACAAACTGAGTAACACATATACCTAACTTAGCTCGGTTGTTTTGCAGATATGGCTGTTGTGGCTAGTGCTGGTGGTACTGGTGGTGACGAAGGAGACGGTGATAAGAGACAATTCTTCCCAAGACATAACATGTATGCGACGTTAGATCCAGATGCTCATGGAGCAGACTACTACTCGGAGATTATCACGTTCCTCATTCACTCAAGAATTTTTCACGCTATCACTACAACTCTTCCAATATCTTTACCAAATATTGAAGACTTCTGGAGAACAGTTGAATATGATTGCCGAGTTGAACCTCCAGTTATGTGTGCTACAGTCAATCAACAAGTGGTACAGTTCTCAGCTGATCAGATTAGGGAAGCTCTACAGTTCGGGGTTGAAACCACTCAGGATCCTACTAAGTTTCCAGCTACTTTCAGAAATGGGGCTTTTCTTCGTATGGGTTACTCGGGTCCTTTAGATGACTCACAACGTAGAAAGGGATTTCTTTTAGACCAGTGGCATTTCTTAATGCACGTGTTGATTGTGTGCATGTCTGGTCGCAAGGCTGGATCCGATGGCAAGGGTGCGACAATGCAGTTTGCAATGACAACATTGACTTACAATAAACCGTATTGCTTCAGTAAAATGGTGTTCTATGAGATTGATCGTCAGAGACGAGCTGTGGCACGGGAACGGTTCTTAATGTATCCCAGATTTTTACAGATGATTCTTAATCATGTCGCCTCTAATCTGCTACAACGTCAGCCTATCTCTTATGTGGAAAGTATAAACAATAGAATTTTTGAACAGTGTAGGACATCTAGTACACGAAGCAAGGCTGAACTTCGTCCGAGGCATAGTGCTTTGTTTGGGTATCTTATCAATCCTGATTATGTTGCTCCACCGGATGATGGTTTTAATGATCCTGCTTCGCAACAAATCGATATTCCTCAACCACCTCCTGTGATTCAACCACCACAGGTGGTTCAAGAAGCTCCTATTGTTGATCCACTCGTAGCTCCCGGAGAACAGGTTGATCTTGAGGTTGCCTTTGGAGGACAAGGTTTCTTTGATATGGCTACGGTTGATCCTGCTGAACTTCAAGCCTCAATAGTTGATGTTTCTGGTGTGCATGCTTCTCTGGTTGATACATCTGTGGGTCCATCTATTTCCTCGGTGGAGGATTATGAGGAAACGTTATCTGATTCTTCCACTGATGAAGCTGTTGAAGCTCAAAGGGTTCAAGCTGCACAAGAAAGAATCCAAGGAAAACGAAAGAAAGATTCGGATGATAGTGAGTCAGATTATGAGGAAGAGATGTATGCCTTAGTCCGTAGATCAAAGAAGGCAAGAGCTGGTGAAAGCTCAAGTGTTGTTCATTTTTCCCCTCCACAGTTGTCTGGTATGTCTACACTGCCTCCATCTTAATCTGATCCATTACTAGTGCCATCTAGTGCTCCGTCGGTGGCTTTGTCAGCACCATCCCTTGCACCCTCTACGGTACAAGTGACTACACCAGAGATTATTTCTTTACCACCTCCTTCTGTTACTCCATCGGAGGTGTTTGCTATGTTTGTTGAGTCCATACTGGTGGCTATTGCTGGGTTATCTGTCTCTGTTTCACCTACAGCTACTACACCATCTACATCGGGTATTCCAGTAAGCTTGGGCATTCCACCACCATATGCTCAGGATACTTCACACATGTCTTTTGATTTTGACACTACCTTGTCGGATTCTGGGAGGATTGCAGCTCTTGAAAGGGTTGTTGTTGAGCAGTCAAGGGTGAATGTTGTTCAAACTCAGGCTATCCAACGTCTTGTGGCTGAGAATCAACTTCAGACTGCACTTCTTGTTGAGCATGGTAAGCTTTTTGATGCCGTGAAAAATTTCTTAGCATCTTAGGGGGAGTCTAGTTGCAAAGGTGACGAGTTGAGAACAAAGAAGAGACAGGACAGAGACGATGATCCCAATGCATTGAAAGATGCAGGTGGTGAGCTGCCAAGAACTGAACAAAATCTTGGGGCTTCCACATCTCAGGGGAGTCTACTGCTTCATCGGGTAATGCAGGTGGTGAGACCGTGGTGGTAGATGATGAGGATGATATGGGTGATGATGTGTTGTCATTTAGTGAGATTGAGAAAATTGGTTTACAAATTGAGATCGATAGTGGCTTAGAGGAATGTGAGATACCTGATGATGGTGTTGAGCATGACATTCCTAATGCTAGTCAAGAAAATTTGGGCCAAGGTGATAATGTGTCGGGTGATTCTGAGTGGGAGGAACAGCCAAGGTGGAAAGAAGGATGTTCTCAGTGGTTTTTCAAAATAAAGAAGCCAGTGGTACTTGCGATGTTCAAGAAAATTTATAATATCAAGGGATATGCTGAATCGAAGAAAGGTATTATTTATTGGTTGTATGATGATCAACTAAAGTTGTTTGTGGTGAAAAGGTATGATGGAATTCACTATTTTGATAACAGGTTGAGATCGTTCAATATGTTGCCTGAGTGTGAGGTGAATGATTTGGCTCGCTTAAGGTTGATTAACAGAAGTGATGATAATTTTGCTAGGTGGGTTGGTAAAATAGTGTGGAAAGAAGTGGTTAAAGAGAAAATGTTTGAGTTGTTGAAGCCTCTAAAGGGGAAGTTGATTGAAGATACAGAACGGGGAATGCGGGCTGATGGCAAGCCCTGGATGGTGATGAAGTATAAACCGATTCGATGTTTGAACGAGGTTCCAATGAAGATCATGCCTCAAGATGTGTTGAAGGATCTTAAATGGTGGTATGTTGATTGCCAGACTGCTGAAGCTGTGATGGAAGATGAAGATGAACAGGAGATCTTGAGAGTGTATGATCCTATGAACTTGGTTAACTTATCTCAACCTAATTTGCAGGTACTCAATGATAAGAAGATCTTTTATATTTCTGCTTGGAAAGACGTAGTGAAGAAATACCAAAGGGTGGTCTCAGTTTGTGTGAGGCAGGGTGTTCATGCTTGAAGACGGAAGATACAGGCTTTTTGGATTACAAGACACGACGAAGGTGTAAGAGAAATGAAGCTACTGCCAATGGGGAGTCTGTTGGTGCATGATGCCAGTAGTTTATTTATCTTGTGTCTATTGTGTCTGTAATCGTTACATTGTTCTTATGTTTTGATGAACGTGTTAGTTTTGTTAATGAGTATAGCGAACTTGTGGCTTGGCGAAGTTAGGGACAACTTCGCCTAGGGTGTTAGGCGAAGTTGTCGTGTTATTTAAACAAACTTCTGCCATTTGCTGGTTAGAGCTTTTGGTAGATCTGGTTTTGTATTCAGTAGAGATACTTGTTTGGTGTTTTGCTTCTTTACATCGATATAACAAGTAATCATTTGTCTTACGTGTTTTATATTATTTACGTGTCTCTCATGTAATCACTCGTATCGTATACGTAGGGGATTCCGCACCCTCGTGTTACGAGATACTCTTGTGTAGATCCGGCTGGGAACCTACAATATCGTAGATATGCTTGATCCCTTGCTCTTGTGAACTCCCTAATGATATCAACATTTTTATTTGCTCTTTCATCATATATATATATATATATATATATATATATATATATATATATATATAGCATTAAGTTTGATTCTACTAAAAATTAAAAATATTAATAGTATTTATAATATTAATAATTAAAAACAAATTAATAAAAACAGCTTTATAGTATTTAGCTTGATATATTGAGTGAAAACTATAAAGTTAAAAAAATGTTTGAGGGACTAATATGTATATAAATAATGTTAAGGGAAAATGATAATTAATTTTATAAGTTAAACTAGGTTAGAACCCGTGTAACACACAGATTGGTAATAAAACAAAAATGAAAAAATATATATATAACAATATTAATAATTAATAACTACAAACATTATCGATTCATACCACTAAAAATTTAAGATATACATAGTAATAATTAATAAACATAACCAAAAATTCATATAACATTGATATATATAATACATAGGTAATATAAATACACAAGTTAAAATTCTCTAAATACCTAATTGTATACAACATTTGTAGTTGTTTTCATGCAGTTGCTTATGCTTGAAAATCAGTTCCTTCAAAAAAAACATATTTATAGGTTAGAAACACGTGTATTACATAAGCTTGATTGTAAAAAGATCGCCCTTTTGTAGGTACCAACATACTTTATTCAAATATTACTATCTTGATAAGTCTCAACATAAATTTCTGAAATTAGTCTTTTAGATCCCCGCAATGGTAGTGCCTACAGCCTTGCTTGGAATTTCTTTAATGTAGAGAGTTACGCATGCCTACATTTCCTTGTAGCTAAACTACATGTAAAGTAAATTAGTAACTTTTTGGAAAACCAAAATACATATTCAATCACAAAACATAAGTTAATATATCACATATTACTTGTATTCTTACAGAACATTACCTTCAGTTTATCTCATATATGCCACATCTTATCCTCCCTGAACATGCATGGAAACTCTAGGGATGTTAAAAATGTTGATGCTCCCACCTCCTAACATGTACAGGAGTAAACATGTTTTTTTCCTTCATAAAAAGTAGTTTGAATGACATATTACTTTTCTAGCAAAAAAACCAAACATATCAACTCAAAATAATGGGTACATGTTAGGCGAACGCAAAAGATGCAAATCAAGGTCTACTAATTCGATATCATCATAAACAATGACAAACATATGTGACAATACCAATTTATACTGCAACAGGTCAGTTCAAGTTATATAATATTGATAATGGGTACGAATTATGTAGATCACAATATTTGCATATTCTTTAAATTAGTTGTACATATAACTAAATAAAAATAAAATAATGACTAAAAATTAGGGTGCGTGAAACCGAAAATTGGTTGATAGATTTTGATTTTTGGTCAATTTTCACCAAAAAGGTAAACCTTTGCCAAAAAAAAAAAAAAACAAATATATTGATGGAAAATACAAAATACGTATAAATATTTATAACTGTTAATAATGAATTTAGTCAGTTTAAAGGGCATTCATCATTCACCAAAACAATTTCAATGGACCTGATTTGATTTAGGGTTTTCAAGTCCATTTGTTCCGACACTCAAATAATACGAATCTTGAGAGTTATAAAAATCTTTTGATAAATCAAGTTGGTTAAGTGATGCAGCGTACTAATAGAGAATGAATGTTATCATGTTGATTCTTGGAATACCCGTGAAGATCCTTCCCAAACCCCCAAATTCAACCCAAAAGTCAAGAATTTGTAAAGATTAAAGTTTTTTATTCATAACATATTAATAGAGACTCTAAAATAGGTTTGGGCCAAAACAACCAGCGAAAGGCCCAACAACAACCCAAAACAAAACCCAAAAAGTAGACGGAAAAGACAAAAGTGGCCCAAAAGTGTATATAGATGCCTTATTTAGCAAAATTAATCGGGGTTACCAGCTGTAGGCCGTGTACCACAACGTGACCCACTTTCCAATGGTTGTTTTGACTGGTAGCACGCTGGAAACGAAGGCCCGTAGCCCAAGTTAAACCCATTTTTGTGCAGCCCCCTTTCAAGCGTGATCTTGGGCCTCCAGAAACATCATGGCCCGATCTTCCACACCTGGGCCCACATCATTAAGTAAAAAACTCACTAAAGATTTAGATTTAAATACAAAAAATACATAAAAAATTATAACACAAAATGTTAAACTTACCTGGAAATGTTATCGGATGCAACAATGCTCTTGAAGGTAAACATAGCAACCTTGATTACCAAAAGAGACTACATGACACTCCAAGGTAGATAGGCTTTCAATGATATCCCTTCAATGTTAAATGTTAACATAATCAAATATTTTAAGAAACACGCATGAAAAGGTTTAAATATAGAAAAATAAATTATATTTTATAACCAATAAAAAAGATGGACAAACTGATAAGTTTGTTTGTAAATAAAAATAGACATAGTGAATTTTTTAGATCTAACTTATTAAATAATAACTTAATATCAATTTGTAGATCTAACGATTTCAAAAAACAGATAACAAAAGTTAATTTGTAATTGTTAAACCAAATTAAAGGATAAGCAATGACCAAGTTGACAAATAACTTCAACCCTAATATCCTAATTCATCCAATGAGATGCATATAAGTTCACTCGTTATGATATAATTTGTCAAAACAACAATCAAGTACTATAATATGCCAAGACAACAATCAAGTATTACAAAAAACATATTCGGAACACAAATATTTTAAAATATAGTGAAAAACTTAGACTAAACTTGATTGAGGCAACAATGAGAAAAGTGGAAGAAACGAATAAGAATATTGGTGACTAGAAAATCAAATTAGGGTTTGCAGAAGACAATGAATCAAATCAATTGAAAACAAAATTCAAATAAAGCAGATAAAAGATCTTACGAATTACAACAATTATATGAAAAATAAAAATGCAAACCTTATTATCTTATTTGGCTTTGAGCTACCTGAAAACGACGATGAACCATGAGAAATGAAATCTTGGATGATTTGAAGGTTGATAATGTTTGAAGCAAAATCAGGTGGACGAATGTTAATGTTTTTCTAAGAATGTTTGTTGAAGAGAATTGATGTTTTTAGTCAAAATATGATTATTTTTTTAGATAGTAAAAAAATTTAGAAAAATGGCATGTGACAATTAGAAGAATTTTTGAGAAAACTAAATTGAGGATTTGGTTGAAAACACACTATTTTATTATACAGGAAGCTTTGTAAGAATGCATGTTGAAGAGATTGAATGTTTTTATTTTTAGTGAAAATATGATTTTTTTTGTTTAAAAATAATGAAAAAAAGTTAGAAAATGCCATGTGGCAATTTGAAGAATTTTGGTGAAGCTAAATGAAGGATTTGATGAAAAACCCACTCTTTTATTATATATGTAGATGTAGATAAATAGGATGCATATTCAGTAAAAACAGTAGGAATGAGATACGTTCAGTAACACATATTTACTTTATGATTAACAAATAGGATATATGCCTTAATTTATATGCTTAAAAAGGTTAAATAAGGGAAAGAACTTGTAGGTTCCCAGCCGGATCTACACAGGAGTATCTCGTAACACGAGGGTGCGGAAACCCCTACGTATAAGATACGAGTGCTATGACGATGAACACGTAAAGACACGAGTATAAAGGAACACTTGTTATATTGCAATGGTAATAACCAAATACCAAACACGTGACACAGAGAGTCACCAAAACACAGCTGTCAAAGTTATTTAGAGTGAGGCGAATTTAGATAATATATAGCACGACAACTTCGCCTAACAGACTAGGCGAAGTTGTCCTAACTTCGCTCACCACCAAGTTCGCTAAAACACTAAAGCAAACAAAACAAGTTCAAACAAGAACAATGTAACGATTACAGACACAAACAAACAAGAGACAAATGAACTACTGGCATCATGCACCAACAGACTCCCCCTTGGCAGTAGCTTCATATCTCTAACATCTTTCTCGTGTCTTGTAATCCAAAAATCACGTACCCACCGTCTTCAAGCATGAACGCCCTGTCTCACACAGACAGAGACCACCCTCTGGTACTTCTTTGCTTCTTCTTTCCATGCAGGAATATAGAAAATCTTCTTATCATTAAGTACCTGCAAATCAGCTTGAGACAAGTTAACCAAGTGCATTGGATCATACACTCTCAGGATCTCCTGTTCGTCTTCATCTTCCATCACAGGTTTAGCGGTTTGACAATCAACATACCACCACTTGAGATCCTTCAACACATCCTTGGGCATTAGCTTCATAGGAACCTTTTTCAAACAACGAATCAGCTTGTACTTCATCACCATCCAGGGCTAACCATCAGCCCGCATACCACGTTCCTTATCTTTAATCAGCTTCCCCTTCTGAGGCTTTAGTAACTCAAACTTTTTCTCTTTAACACTCTCCTTCCACACAATCTTTCAACCCATCTTGCAAAATTATCATCACTTCTATTTATTAATCTCAACCGAGCCAAATATTTTACCTCGCACTCAGGCAAGGTGTTGAGAGATCTCAATGCCTTATTAAAATACTGAACCCCATCATATCGCTTTATCACAAACAACTTCAACTGTTTATCATATAACCAGCAAATGATACCTTTCTTCAACTCAGCATAACCTTTGATATTGTAGCTTTTCTTGAACATTGTGGGTACCACTGGCTTCTTTGTCTTGAAGAACCACTTAGCACAACCTTCTTTCCATCTTGGTTGCTCTTCCCATTCAATATCACCTGACTCTTTTTCATCTTCAACCACGTTTTCTTGATCAACACCTGGAATATCGTGCTCAACACTATCATCAACTATCTCTCCTTCCTCTAACTCACTTTCAATCTCTATCTGTTCACCAATTCTCTCAATCTCACTAACCATCAACACATCATTAGCCAATTCATCCTCCTCATCTACAACAACCATTGTCTCACCACCTGTACTGCCTGACGGTCAAGCAGACCCCCCCTGAGATGTGGAAGTCCCAAGATTTTGTTCAGTTCTTGGCAACTCACTACCTGCATCTTTCGATGCATTGGGATCATCGTCTCTGTCTTGTATTTTCTTTGTTCTCAGCTCATCACCTTTGCTACTAGTCTCCCCCTGAGATGTTAAGAACTGCTTCAACCGATCAAACAGCTTACCATGCTCAACAAGCAGTGCAGTCTGAAGTTCATTCTCCGCCACCAGTCAATTAATAGCTTGTGTCTGAATCACGTTTACCCTCGACTGTTCAGCAACCACCCTTTCAAGAGCCGCAATCCTCTCAGAATTAGACAAATTTGTATCAAAATCAAAGTTCATGTGAGAGGTATCCTGAGCATACGGCGGTGGAATTTCCAAGCTTACAGGAATAGCATATGTAGATTGAGTAGTAACTGGGGATGGCATAGAGACAGATAACCCAGCAGTCGCTACCAGCATGGACTCAACAAATCTAGCAACCACCTCTGATGGAGTAAGAGTAGGAGGTGGAAAAGAAACAATCTCCGATGTTGATAACTGAACAGTAGACGGAGCAATACCAGATGATGAAGATACGGGCACCAAAGGTACACTCGAGATCACCGGCAATGGAACTGCCGAAGAAGTTGGTAACATAGACATACCAGATAACGATGGTGGAGAAAAATGAACAACCCTTGAACTTTCACCATCGTTTGACTTCTTTGATCTTCGTACCAAACGATACAAGTCTTCCTCAAAATCTGATTCACTATCATCTGAGTCTTTCTTACGTTTGCCATGGATTTGTTCTTGTCTGAAAAGAACTCGCTGTGCTTCAACAACATCATCAGTGGAGGAATCAGACAAAGTCTCCTCATAATCCCCCAAAGAGGCAACAGACGGACCCACATTCACACCAGAAACTGCAGCAATAGAAGCTTGAAGTTCAGCAGGATCTGCCATACCCATATCAAAGAAACCTTGCCCTCCAAAGGCAACTTCAAGATCAACCTGTTCTGCAGGAACTGCAACTGGATCAACCACGGGTGCTTGTTGTACCACGGGTGGTGGTTGTATCACATGAGGTGGTTGAGGGACAGCAGCTTGTTGCGGAGCTGGATCATTAAACTCATCCTCCGGCGGAGCAACATAAGCAGGATTCACCAAATAACCAAACAACGCATTGTGCCTTTGACGAAGTTTAGGCTTGCTACGAGCACTAGAGGACCTACACTGTGCAAAGATTCTCTTGTTTACACTTTCAACATAGGAAATAGGACGACGTTGTGGCAGATTAGGAGCAACATGATTGAGAATCATCTGTAAGAACCTTGGGTACATTAAGAACCGTTCCCGTGCCAATGCTCGTCGCTGACGATCGATCTCGTAAAATACCATCTGACTGAAACTATAAGGCTTATTGTAAGTCAGTGCAGCCATTGCAGATTGCATCGTCTCACCCATACCATCTGTACCAGCCTTGCGACCAGACATGCACACAATCATCACGTGCATCAAAAACCTCCACTGATCCAATAGAAACCCCTTACGCTTTTGAGAATTGTCCAACGGACCTGAATAACCCATACGAACAAACGCACCATTTCTAAATTTAGACGAAAATTCAGTAAGGTCCTCAGTCGTCTCAACCCCAAACTGTAACGCTTCCGTGATCTGATTAGCCGAGAATTGTACCACCTGATTGTTAATGGTAGCACGCATCACTAGGGGTTCAACCCGACAGTCATATTCAACTGTCCTCCAGAAGTCTTCAATGTTCGGTAGAGATATCGGTAGAGTAGTTGTAATGGCATGAAAGATACGTGAGCGAATAAGAAATGAAATGATCTCACGAAAGTCATCAGTTTCACGACCATCCGGATCCAAGGTGATATACATGTTGTGGCCTGGGAAAAATTGTCTCTTATCACCGTCTCCTTCGTCACCACTAGTGCCACCAGCACCTGCCACAGCAGCCATATCTGCACAGACAACGAACTAAGTTAGACGAAAGTGCTAATAGTTCATAACTTCGCATGTTATATCACTGGAAAAGTTGAAACATTAAGCGAAGATGGCAACATCTTTTGGACAGAAAAGTTTGCTTGATAATTAAAACATTTACGTAATCCAACGTTTATGCAGCGAAGTTCCAATGTTGGCGAAGTTCTTGATTTGGCGAAGTTGCAGTAACTTCGCCAAAACCCTAACATCGCCGCATAAACGGCGCATCAAGTACACCCAGAAAGGTGGAAGGATGAACAATCAGAGGTTGATATCTATTTATGATAGTGCGATTAAGAGTTTAAATAACCAATTAACATCAACATAAATTCCAATAGATCATGACCAAAGCTTCAAGGGTTTTCAAAACAAACCGGATTAACATAAACATTTAGGACCAGATTAACACACAAAATATATGAATTATGACTCAATAAAGGCCAACGAACCTCGATAGCAAACGAAAAACCGATTAACAAGGGGTTTGATTCAGATGGTAAGTTCGCCGAGGGTTTAGTGTATAAAAGTTTGACCAGAATTGACCACCGTTGTCACTTATATAGTTTTGGAAAACCCCAGGGGTGAAGTTAGATCAACTTCGCCCTTTAGTCAACTTCGCCCATAGCGGAGTTAAATAAAATTAAAAATCAATGATCAAAAACAAGTAACCAAGTGTTTAAGGATGTTAACCCATAAGACAAAATACATAACAAAAGTTAAAAAAAAATAAATGGGATCAAATTTCAGTCTTGCAGAATCTCAGCATGTTTTTAGAAAAGATCCAAACAGGAATCATACTAATTAAGAGGTTGTCACACAGATCCATGTTCAACGTTATTATGACATAGAGAAACAGGTTGTAGGCAGGTATATGACTTAGTATGGTTTTCATTGTTTCTGTGATACTGATTAAGTTCAATTAAGCTGAAAATTTAGATGGACATCACTTGAGAAATTGGGATGCCTCCTATCTATTCTCAAAGCGTATTTGGTTTTCCTCAGATCACCCCGATTCGACTTCAACCCGTAGTGTCAGATCAATCATTATGCACGAGTCGTCTCTTCGATACTTTCAAATTGCTGTCACAAGACTCAGTTGATGCTATGACTTTGATATGTGAAAACAAATAATCTTTGTAAGACTTAACGATAATAAGAGATTTTTTTTAAGTATAACGAATGCCTGCAATTCTCGAATCTGGATCACTGCAGAAAACTAACATAATCTTCGCGGGGGATCAGGACACTCACAGGCTCGTGTATGACTGAGTAATCACTTTTCTGCCTATCATTCGGATAGATATATGTGGAGACATGCACATTTCAAAATGACTCTCCACAGTAAATCGAGTAGTTTTAGTTTGTATCAATTCCACTTTTACGCACCATAGAAAGCTACCATACCATACAATGGCTGTTCTGGAGTCTACTAAGCCTAATAACTTCACCGGTTAGGTACACAAAAACAGTTTATCTATCACTTTCCAAGGTTGGATAGATTTTCACATTTAACACCAATATTGAAACTTCTTGCGAAGTTATAGACTGAAAAAATATATCATTTCCCAAAAAAAAATTAATTCAGACGCCCTAATCAATTCAAAGTCTTCAGGTAAACGGCTATCCTGAAGATCCAGTGGATCAGCAGGACCAAACACATATAAATATGTGTCCCTCCGACAAAGTATGATCGACTAATTTTCAGCGAAAGAACAAAACTCATCATAACCACCCCGGTCGCTTTCAGTTATTTGGTTAATGCCTATCCTTATAGTCTACAAGTAGATGTAAGGACCAAACATATTCAGGAATATGTCCTTCAAACTAAGCTACCGACATAGTTTTCAGCGATAGTGATTTTTTTTTTAAGAAACAAAACGAAAAACAAGGTTACTCGGGATTGATCATCCCATTAAGCTCAACAAGGTTTTGAAAACGGGATCGGTCAAACTCTTTTGTTAAAAGATCGGCAAAATTATCCAGTGAATCAACCTTTTCAAGAACAATTAATTTCTTCTCAGCACAATCCCGTATAAAATGATGACGAATGTCAATATGTTTAGTTTTACTGTGTTTAACGGGATTGTTAGTTACTGAGATAGCAGCAGTGTTATCAATGCAAATAGGAGTTTGAGTGAAATTCAGACCATAATCGCACATTTGTTGTTGTATCCATAAAACTTGGGAGCAGCAGTTCGATGCTACCATGTATTCTGCTTCGCAGGTGGATATGGCTACTGAGGTCTGCTTCTTGCACTGCCACGACACCAATCTTCCTCCAAGAAACTGACATCCACCGGTGGTTGACTTCCTGTTCTGATTGCATCCTCCATAGTCAGAGTCGGTGTATGCTACCAGATCCAGTTCGCCTCCTTTAGAGTACCAGAGATCCAACTTAGGCTTTCCTTTAAGGCACCACAAGATCCTCTTCACTCCCTTCATGTGCGATTCCTTCGGGTTGGCCTGAAAACGAGCATAAAGACAAACTGCAAACATAATGTCAGGTCTAGAAGCAGTTAGATACATTAAAGAACCTAAAATTGCCCGATACTGAGTGGGATCCACATCTTCATCACTATCGTAATCAGCACCCAGTTTGTGGTTGACGCAGATTAGAGGATCAAACGGGGTACTATCGTCTATCTTAAAGCGCTTAAGCACATCGTGAACATACTTAGTTTGATGAATGAACATGCCATCCTTCTTCTGATCAACCTGTAGTCCCAAAAAGAAAGTTAATTCGCCCATGGTGCTCATCTCAAACCTTTTCTTCATGACTGCTTCAAACTCCTGACACATAGAAACTCGTGAGGCAGCAAAGATAATGTCGTCCACATAGACCTGGACGAGAAGAAAATCACCCCCTTTTCTTTTTACAAATAAAGTACTGTCGATCTTCCCTCTCTCAAACCCATTCTTTAACAAGTAATCTGAGAGATTTGCATACCAGGCTCGAGGTGCCTGATGTAGGCCATATAATGCTTTGCTGAGTTTGTACACATGATCAGGAAAATCTGGGTCAGGGAAACCCGGAGGTTGTTCTACATATACCACCTCATCTACTTTTCCATTAAGAAACGCACTTATAACATCCAGCTGGAACACTTTCATCTCTTTGTGTGCAGCAAATGCCAGGAACAGTCGAATTGCTTCCAATCTTGCCACAGGAGCAAACACTTCGTTGTAATCAATTCCTTCCTGTTGATTAAACCCTTTGACTACCAATCTTGCCTTGTTGCGAATGATTACTCCCTTCTCATCTCTTTTACACTTGAATACCCACTTAGTACTGATAGCATTCACATCTTCTGGTTTTTCAACTAACTGCCATACTTCCATTTTTTCAAACTGTGTCAGTTCTTCCTGCATGGCTTCAACCCACGAGCTATCCTTCAGTGTCATTTGATAATTCTTTGGTTCAATTTGACTGATGAAGCAGGCATACAAGCATTCATTTATAATACCAGTGTCTTTAATGCTTGCATACACACATGTGTTTTCATCCAAACTTCTTCTAGTACGCACACCATCAGATGGATTACCGATCACATTTTCTAAAGGATGATTCTTGTAAATTTTGGTAGTTTGTACCGGACCAACTTCCAGATCATTCTCAAGATTTGAAGAAAGTTCATCTGAGTGATGTTGAGTGTGAAATGGATTGAAGAAATCATCTTCAGTCGAGACAGATGGAGTTTCAACCGCACTTGACGTGGTAGGTTGATTTTCATTATATTGGGGACGTTGCACAACGGCCTCCTCATCGTCTAACAGCATCTGAGGTGCCATCTTCTCATCTAAGTCTACAAAATCCAAGTAAGGCATATTAAAAGATTTGAATAGCTTATCATAGTCGAAAGCCTCTGCTGGTCCCATGCTAGGCCTTGGTGATTTGTAACTGGTAATGTTAGTGTTACAGACCACTTCAACCTTGCTGTTTGATAAATTAAAGACTCTTCTGTTGGGTGTCCCAACCACATAGCCAACTAAAATACCTTCGTCAGCTTTCTCACCAAATTTAGAGTTAGTCTTTAATATCGAACACGGGGACCCGAAAGGTTCAAGACCTTTCAGATTTGGCTTTCTACCATGAATAAGTTCATAACAGGTTTTATTTAATCTTTTAACAGTTAAAACACGATTAAGGATATAACAGGCCGTAGCAACAGACTCATCCCAGAACAACACGGGAAGTTTAGCATCTGCCAGCATAGTCCTGGCGCCTTCGATTAGAGTTTTGTTCTTCCTTTCAGCTATTCCATTTTGTTGCGGAGTATATGGTGCGCTATACTGATGTTATATCCCTTTCTGCAAACAAAACATCTCCATTTGGTTGTTCTTAAACTCCGTTCCATTGTCACTTCTGATGAACTTTACTCGTCTCCCAACAATATTTTCCACTTTGGTAATCAAGTTAATTACCAACTGAACTGTTTCATCTTTTGCCTTCAGAAAATAAACCCATGAGTACCGCGAGTATTCGTCAGTTACAACCAAACAATACGACGTTCCTCCTAAACTCTTGACATTTTCGGGACCAAAAAGATCCATGTGTAGCAAATCCAAAGTGCTGACAATAGAGTTAACTTTCTTGGAGTGATGTGACTTCTTGTGCTGCTTTCCTTTCTTGCATGATAAACATTGGTCTTCAAAATTGAAGTTCTTTAGAGGAACCCCAAGAACCAGCCCATTCTTGACAATATAGTTCATCTTTCTAAGATGAATGTGACCCATTCTTCGATGCCACAGCTCTGACTCAGACTCAGTAGCTTTTGACAGGAGACATGACTCTTCTGTCACCATCTCGGTTGACCGCGTGTCCATTACATATGTGTTCTTTTCTCTTGGAGCCTTCATCACAATCCAGGTTTCAGGAATCTTGAAACCGGGATAAATCACGAGAGCTTCATCCTTGGTAAAATGCACCGAGTATCTTTGTCACATATCTGAGAGACACTCAAGAGATTGTGCTTCAACTCCTCCACAAAATTCACCTTTTCCAACTTTATTCTTTCATTTGTAACCATACCGATTCCAGAAATTTTTCCTCCACTTTCTCCAGCAAAACTAACTCTTCCTCCTTGAACAGCTTTCCAATCACGTAACAATCTCTTGTTACCTGTCATGTGCCGGGAACAACCACTGTTGACAACCCACATTCTTGGGTTTCCGTTGAGTGAAGTTTCTATTAGAGCTGAATGGAGGATATCTAGAAAATTGGTTATGAGGCCAATTAAACATTCTTGGGTTTCTAGCATTCTTGTATTCAAACCTACCGGAACTGTGGTTTCTTTTGTAAAATTGAGGTTGGTTTCTTTGAAAACTTGAATTTTTCCGGCGATTACAGTTGGAGGCATTGTTATTTTTACCAGCATGAGTTTTAAAGTGTTTTTTATTCTCCGTTTTAGTTGGCCTCATATTTCTAGAATTTCTATTTTTCAGTGGACAGTCATTGACAAGGTGCCCTATCTTGTTGCACCTAAAACAACACCTGTTGGAACAATTAGTGTCCATCTGAACATTCGTTTCAGAAGTTGTAGCAGAAGATGAGGCTGTGTTACTAACTTGTTGTCTAACATAGGGGGGGCAAAAGGGATTAGTATTGCTTTTATCAACTTTAACTGGTACCGTGTTGATGTTCACATTACCCGTTATAGTCTGATCAGTTTCAACACTTTCAGATGGCTGATTACAAGGATTATAAGTATAATTATTATTGAAAGGTGGTGGAACCTCATTATATCCAATTCCCCCTTTGTGATAGGGGAACGTTGAACACTTAGGGCATGATCAAGCATCATGGATGAATTTCTAAACTGTTCAAGTTTCCTATTTAATTCCACCACTTTTACTTGGTAATCAGCTATCTGTTTATCCTTTTCAGCTATAATCTTAGTCTTTTCTTCCACAACTTCATAGCTTAAATCGATAACTTGAATTTTCTCAGCAAGTGTTGCCTTAAGACTTCTTATATCTTTTTCACTAGCTTTTATTTTTACAGAGAAGCTATTTTCTTTCTTTTTAGAAAAGTGATGTTCCTCTTTTAACGTTTTTAATTCTTTATCTAAGTTAACATACTGATCAGTTAAAGAATTTAATTGTTCAGACAATTTCTCACATTTTTCACACTGAGATTCAGTACATACCTCTGAAAGCTGATCACTTACTTCTGCCATGTATGCTTGATTCTCCACTGACTCTTTGTCACATCTTCCACTCTCTATGTTTACCAGATTTTCTTGTTCAATCACCTCCTCAACCTGTATATTCCAGTTATACCCACCGTTCTGTTGAGACACCATAGCTTTAGTTTCATTTCCACTTCCATTCTGTTGAATAGGCCTGTTCTGACCTCGTTCCACTCTCTCATTTGTACATTCTCTAGCAAAGTGTCCATTCTGTTGACAGTTGTAGCAGTGAACCTTTGACTTATCGAAACCCGGTCTCTCTCCAACGAATTTTCTACCAGTCTTCTTCATAAACCTTTTCACCCTTCTCACAATCATTGCCATTTGCCACTGCAGGTCCATTTCCTCCATGTCATCAGCATCTATCTGATCATAATCCTCATCCAAGGTTGCAGGGTCGACAATCTTTCCCTTGATGTAGTTCTCATATGAGGCGATGAAAGATGCATAAAGAGCAAACTGTTGTTCAGCTGATTTCACACTCATAGGCATCTGTGAGTAACTTTTGTTAGAGGAATTGGCTGAGGAGTTACCATCTGAGGATTGAGGTTTTGACGAACTACTTCCACCTGCTACAAATCATATGTCACCATCCATATTCATCACCACATGACCATCTTGTGTAGAGTTTGGTTCACATCCTGAGTAATACGAAGTTGATTCTGATTTAGAGCTTGAGTTTGGAGACCCTTTCGCACCATACATTCCCGGATCCTGAACCTGATCAGTAGGGGTCTCTTTCCTTATCATATTTAACTCATAATTACGCAACTTATTGACCACTATTTCCAAATCAAACGTTTCAAACTCTTTATCTTCTCTCATTAAAACTGTGTAATATCCCACTTTGGTGGGAGAGCGTCCAAAAGCTTTTCTACAATTTCAGGCTCGGTGTACTTCAAGGAGTAGTTATTCAGTTCCGTCATCAGGTGATAATATCTTGTGATGATGTCATCGAGTGATTCATTCTTAAATCCTTTGAACACTGAGAATTGAGTTTTCAACAACTTCGACTTTGAGTTACGGATCCCAACATTACCCTCATAGAGATTCTCTAATGCCTCCCATAATTCTCTGGCAGATATGTACTTTCTGAAAGTATGAAGAATCTCTTGAGGTAGAGCCATGGTGATTGCAGCTAAAGCTTTACTTTCAGCCTCATACATTTTCTTTTCATCATCTTCCATCTTATTATACTTCTTGAGCTGCTCTTGACCTTCAAACATGGCTGTTGGAGGGATGTACCCATCTTGAATGCAGACCCACATTTTTGCATCTTGATACTTCACATATTGTTCAAACCTATCTTTCCATGCAACAAACTCAGTTCCTTTCAGAAGTTTTGGAGCTTTAGTTGTTGAACCAGCTTCAACTTCCATCTTTACCAATTCTGTGATGCTTACCAAAGTCATACTTGAACGAAACGAGACTTAAAAATCAAAAACAATATTCTGTGAACAGTGAATCAGCGAAGTTATTACAACTTCGCTTAGCCACTAACTTCGCTTAGCCACCAACTTCGCTTATCCACCAACTTCGCTTATCCACCAACTTCGCAGGCCTTATAAGTTCTCCAAAAACCTATATCTTCACTAAAAACCTAGTTCGGAGGTCGACAACTTCGCCAAATGAACGGATGGTTTTTGCAGGTTTGACACGGCTGATTTTGAAGGTTCC
>NW_027500242.1:0-25955 GCF_021521415.1 Bidens hawaiensis
AATTGGGTTTGATAATTGAAGAAACGTGGATCGACTCACTGGTAGGCGATCTACTTTCCTCGGGTGTGATTATGCTATTTCACCGATGGTTCTCTTGGATCTGGGTTCTTCCACCTACAAAATGAACAGCACCGTAAACTTACCCCTCATAAAGGGACAGAGGGGTCCTCTTTGGGGTAACCCTCCGGTGTGAGAATAAGTGTTTGTAGGAGAAGATAATGATATGAGAGTAAGGAAATGAAAATGTATTGCTTAATAGCTGAATACTCTGTAATTTGATGTGATTGTGTGTTATTGTCTGTGTCTCCTTGTGGAGTTGATGCTGCATTTATAGTGCTAGGGTTTCCCATGATTGGGCTCAGACCCAATTAGGGCCTTGTTGGCCTCCTCCAATTGCTTTGCGCCACGTGTCCTCTGGGACACCTGGTGCTTTTTCATTGGTTATAATCACGTGGTAGCACATGGGTTTTGCTGAGTTGTCCACCTTTCATTGGCAGCTGTCAACATCAGCATATTCTTATTCCTTAAAAAGATACCTTCTGGAAGGTTGTCTGACGTGCACAATCAAGGTTGCCCTAATCCTGATTTGGATAAGGACGAGGTTGATTATGTGCATGTGTGATATGCGCCTATCTTGAGGATGCGCGAGGTCTTCTCTTTATTCTCACGCGCAGATGTTTCATGCGCAAATGTGATATGCACGAGCATGTGATATGCGCCGCGCGCGGATGCGCCACGCGCATATGTGATATGCGTGAGCATATGTGATGCGTGAGCATCTGTGGTGCCTGAGCATATGTGATGCCTGAGCATATGTGATGCGTGGGCATATGTGATGCGTGAGCATCTGTGGTGCCTGAGCATGTGATGCATGAGCATATGTGATATGCGTGAGCATATGTGATATGCGTGAGCATATGTGATATGCGCATAGGTTTTGGCTTTGTGCCTTCATAAAGTCTTGATTTCAAGCCTCTTGTCTATATCTTGTGGGTTGATCCGCCTCGCTTGTTGTTGAGGCGGGTACATACCTCTTCAATAATAACAAATTGGATGTGAGTGGAAATAAAAAGAAGACTTCATGCAAACATAAAAGCATAGCTCTAGAAGCAAATTTCAAGAAACCATCATAAAAATTTAAACAATAGTGCCATGGTATTTGCCCTATACAAATGTGCAAATGGGTTCAAATCCTTAAGTGCAAGGCAAGGTGGGATTTAAGGTGTTAAGAAAATTGCTGTTCAAAAAATATAAAATGTTTAAACAGCTTCAACAGTATGAAAGGACTTGGTGGAGTGATTTACTGCATTTGTTTATGTTTTTATAGGCGATGCAAAGCTAATAGATTTCATCATCATCATCATCATCATCATCGTACTCAGTATATCCCACCAATAGCAAAGCTATAGTAGGGTCTGAGGAGGGTAAGATGTAAACAGTCTTACCTCTACCCCGTAGGAATACAGAGGCTGCTTCTGGTGAGACCCCCGACTCGAAAAGCTAATAGATTTAGCAGGTGAAAAAAACATCGACAATTTGACTATTTGAGGTCTCTGACCATGATGAAAATAGGGAATGGGAATAGTGTCAGGAAGAGGAACGAACATCAAAGGATAAAAATGGATGTAGCTCTATAAGGGAACTAGTTTTGTTTAGAATCACAGCATTCAAACCCAAGTCTCTCGACTAAGCACGGGTTAAACACTCCAAACACATGCGGTATATGTTAAAAAAACCTTGTGTAGCTCGGGTTAATAACCATTTTCTAGGCTTGAAAACTATAACTATCATAGGTGATTGTTATAATTAAAACAGAGTAACCGGTTAAAAAGTTAGAAAAAATTAAATTAAATAATAGAAATATTAAATAAACACAACAAACACTTTCTTTTTATTTTTTAAGTTTTAAAATAGATTAATTTCATTATATCCTTACAAATATTATAAATATCATATATACCCAAACAAAACTTAAAATATCATATATACCCTTACAAAATAACTAAAATATCATATATGCTCTTACGAAACAATTAAAAGTATCATATCTACCCTTATTCATTAATAATAATTTAATAAATTACCATTTTATAGTTATTTTTCATAAAAAATTAACTTTCATGTATGCTCATTTTTTAACGAATAGATCATTCTACCCTTTTTCATTACATAACGTGTTTATACCCTATGTTATTATTTTAATTTTAATCGATGTTTCTCACCTTTAACGACAACAAAATTGACTCTCGTCACTTCTTCAAAATTGCAAACCATTTGAAGGTTTATTGCATTGAATGGTCTACATTGTAAACCTTTTTGTCACATCTAGGGGGTGTTTGGGATTCCTTATTTTATCTCCTTATAACTTTTCATTAAGTTAATAAGTTACAACATTGTAACTTATGGAACTTTTCCTCTCACATCAAAAGCAATCCCAAACACCTTATTACTTTTCAAAAAGTTTATAAGTTATAAGTTGGTAAAAATAAGCAATCCCAAAAACCCCCCTAATCAAACTAGAGTAATATGGTTATTTTTTAAATTTTTTAATGAAATGGGTATATATGATATATAATAACTTTGTAAGGACATATATGATATTTTTAATTTGCATGGGTACATATGATATTTACAATATTTGTAAGGGTATATATAAAATTGCCTTTAAAATTAACATCACATAATCTTCTTATAAATATTCAACTAAATAATAAAATATAAATAAACTCAATATATTGGTGAGCTTTTGAGAACTTTGTTTTTCTTCGGTCAGTGTCAACTGGGTTATACATGTTTTTTTTATCGTAAGTGAGTTCTACATCAGATTATGGGGACACTTCTCCAACTTTAGCTACTTTATGTATATTTATTCGGCGGAGAGATTACCCTTGAGAATTTTAACATGTTGTGCATGTTCCTTCACGTCCAAATAGTCTTTTAAGAAAATGCACATTTCCATTGACGTTAGAGTGGGTCTCGTTCTCCAAATTGATGAAATCTTTCCACTAAAAGAAAATGTGGATTCTGAGGCTATCATTGAAAGCTTGGACACTTGGTAAATCACATGTCACAGTTTCTTTCCACCAAGCCAAGATATCAAGTTCTACCAAATCCTCGGGCTATAGTGGGAAAAAAGTCGATCCGTTATACCTCCTGAGCTCGCTAATGGAGACATTACCCCTTTGTCGTTTACTCATATCAATTTTCAATTCACTAAAAGCACTATAGTTCCTACGTGAACTGCTAGATGACGAACCAAACGGCTCGAAGTGTTTGATTGTGAACCATATATCCTTAAATAAAAATCATACATATTACTTAAATAATTGTTAAAATATTCTTTTATCTTCATTTCGCATCATGTGCATTGTTCGTATAGGTCCAAAACTTCTACTACACGACCAATTATATTTTCGAACCACAACATTTTAACACGTCTATGAGTGTTTTTAATCGGCTATAAATGGCAAGTTACACATCTTACGGTAATAAGTCGGATTATTAAAACTAGTTTCGGTTTGTTAGGATTGGTGAAGCCTTTGGGCTTGAGATTATTTTAGATTACATGAAGAAGCTATTGGGTTGGGTTATTTATTAAGTCACTTAGGCGCGTATTATGTTTCTTGTTGGCTATGATGGAAACCCTAATCCTAGTATACTTATATCCATGCTATGTATTTGTAATTTTGTGCACTTAATCGATGAAATAACCTAGTTGCAGTCTGTGGATGCAAGTCCCCTACTAGGACCGAACCACGTTAAAATTCTTGTGTCGTTTATATTTTCTGTTACCGCGTGTTTAGTCATTTGTGCTCGTTTGTGTGTTATTTCGCTTCCGTATCGCCGCTTTGTTCCTAACACGATTAACCGGTTACAAATAGGCTTATCTTCTAAAATTCCTAATTGATCACAAATCTATGGTTATTTCAAATTACTAAATGATTTCTATTGTACGAGTTAATAATCGGTTTCGGTTCTAGTTAACTTTTTTTTGAACCAGCAACAACTTTCATTCAAAATCGAACCAAACCACCAAGAAAAAAACCCAGCAAGAGACTGGGCCACAACTCCAAACAACAATAACAAAGCAAGAGAAAAACAAGACTACAAATCTACACTATGACCACTACCCAACTGAAACTCTGACCACCTTCTCCAATCCGCCATAGAACACTTGGACCGATTAGATAACCACAAGAAAGCTAAGTCTTTAATATCTTCCACCACTTTGTAGATCGAACTGACCTTCCCCTCAAAAAGTTTGTCGTTTCTAAAAACCCAAATCCTCCAAAACGTAGCGAACACGGTCACCAAAATTGCTTCTTTCTTTTCCGGCGAACAAGACCAATTTAGAAAGGCTTTCAACACATCTATAACTCCATTTAAGCTTCCACCTACAAGGATTTTTATCCAGAGACGTAATTGGGACCATATTGCCCTTGTAAACGGGCACCGAACTAAAATATGATCTGCATCTTCAACCTGCCCATAGCTCCAACTAGAACTAAAATAGGTTCTAGTTAACTGATTAGGATTTGTACCTCTAGCTCCAACTATGACATTTTTTCTAATAGTTCTAAGAAAACAAGTGTTAGGTGTTAATGGGCTTGCCACAATGATGAATTGGTCACAGAGTCTTTTATATGTTTCAATATTTATTTATAATTATACTAATTTACAATTAGCAAAGGACATGCAATTTTGATATCGAGGTGTTGAAATAGTGTAGTCATAAGTTGAGAGCGTTCAAGTCTATGATGACGTAGATGGGCTCACCACAAAAAGGTAAGCATTTAAGAGAATTCTCATCCGGATCTCCATCCTCACCTTTATAATTACACTACAAAATACTACATTTCTCTTTCCTGTTTAATTAAATAATATTATTTTATACCTTTATTATTACAGTTTTCTCTCTCCGCTACTCACAACCAATTCAACAAATATTAAAAAATAAATAGGGACAAACAAAGTTTCCCAAATTTACAAAACATCATTACCTTTTCTCTCTTCACCCTATAATTTACACTCACAACCACTCAAAATCTCACCCTATAATTTACAAACTCTTCTCACAATAATATAAGGAATGGGTTGGGAATGCTCTAAGCTCGCAGGGCTAACTTTGATTGCTCCCAGGCTCAAATGCTTAAACTTGTTGAATGATGGATGTCTATTATCTAGTAGATCAAGACATCACGTACCTAAAGAGGTAAAAGTCAGATATGGCTATCTACAGCTCATAAATCCATGTGACAATGTCCTTCCATACCATCCTTGTCTTATTATTAATTGCATCATCAAACTTTGAGCAACATTGTAATATTAGAAGTAGGTTTATAGCGTGTGAGTTTACCGTTAAAAAACCAATTTACAATTTTAAAACAAACTTAAGTTTAACACATACAATTTAAATAAAAATACATTTTAAAAAAAAAATGTATAGTTTATGTTTGGGGAATGTTTATTATATAAATTATAACAATTTTGTTATAAAAAATTAAAAGCATATAAAAAATTTAGTTATTTGTTAAATATCTTGAGAAGTTGGCCTATCGGTAAGAGGTCTGTCCTCTTTTAATAAATACGCAAGTTATGAAATAATCAGTGTTATAATCCACTTTTGAACCCGATATGGGATCGCGGTTGACTAAAAAATGTACATTGGGATTTTTTGACGTTAAAAAAAAGAAACTATTTGTTAGATTATTAATTAATATTGTAAATAAAAGTCTCAGTACTTTTAGGGTTATACTACGGATTGTCCTCCGATGGCGATTCACCACCGTCCGTACGATCCAGTATACTACAGCATTCCTCCTCCTCCTCCACCACTAGCAGTAGAGTATGCTGCCGGATACGACGACCCCAACGCCATTAAAACGCTCTTCGTTTCGGGTCTACCCGACGACGTTAAGCCCCGTGAGATTCACAACCTCTTCCGCCACCGCCCAGGCTTTGATTACTGCCAATTAAAATACACCGGCCGAGGCAATCAGGTCTCCTCTCATTATTATTTTTCTATTAAATTATTATTATTATTATTATTATTATTATTATTATTATTATTATTATCAAAAGTTAGGTATTTTTCTATAAAAGAGGATATTTGGGGATGAATCATTTCTATATCTTGCAGGTTGTTGCATTTGCAACTTTTGTAAATCATGCATCAGCTATTACTGCTCTTCATACTCTCAATGTGAGTACTTTATTACTACTTTTATTACACTTCATTCTGACTCGTTAATTTAATTATCAGGGTGTAAAGTTTGACCCTCAGACTGGTACCACTCTTCATATTGAACTTGCAAGATCAAACTCCACAAGAAAGAACAAACCAGGTATTATGCACTTGTGTCCATTATTATACACTAATAATAATCACAATTCTAAAGCATTTTGAACTGCTTGATATGCAGGAGCAGCAGGACCTGGGGCTTACGTTGTCATTGATAGGAGATCAACAGCTACTAATGATGGTCAAGAGTCTAGTGATGATGGTAATAGCTAGTTAGAGTTCTGTCGCTTTAACATGTTCATTTTATAGATTTTTTAAAACAAAAGATGAATTTAAATAACACAGTTCGAATTCAAGAAAACTGTTTGTTGCTTATTCAATACAACTTATATTACTTATGACTAATTAGATAAGCAGCTTGGATAAACAGTCCCAAACACTTTGAAGACAACTTATTTTTGTATTAAAACACAATAAGCAGATATACATTTTTATACTCATGCATGCTTTTTGCATTTTCAGGAGACAGTGAAACTGAAGAACCATCTGAGCACAATAAAGACGCTTCCACAAAGAGGTTTGCTGCTTTATAAGGATCCCAGATTTGTTTTGATTACCAAATATATTATTAGTTATTGTAATCATGTAAAATACAGAACGCAGCATGATTGCAGATTGACTAACTCAGTGTTTGTGTTTAACTAACAGTGACGAGGAGAAAGCTGCCGAACCTGAAAATACTGAAGCTGCAGAAAATGTAAGTTGGTAACTGCTTTTTAATATCTTATTGACAGTAGGAATTTAAAAGTCACTATCGAATGATGCAATTGTTTGATGGCCTGTTGACTTAACTTACAGGAACAGACAGAAAATTTAGTCGATGGAGCATGTTCAACTTTGTTTATAGCTAATTTAGGTCCTACTTGCACAGAATCTGAGCTAAAACCGGTTCTTTCTAGGTAATTTCAGCCAGATATATGAATCTTTAAATACTACCTCGGTCCTATAATTCTTGTTCACGTGTCTATATTTGTTTGTTCCAACATAATTTAGTTATAATATGGGGTAATGTAGAAAGAGGCTCTGCAACTTTTCAGCTTTATAACATTTCTAGTTATTCCATTTTACTCTTATTTTCTTTATAATATACAAGTTTTGCAAGTTAGTTGATATTTGGAATGCAAAAACGGTAATGTCGACTTTTTTTTTTTAATTTAGAAGTAAGAAATACTTTAAATGTGCATATCTCAAGTTGTGTGGTAATTCTTTGTGGGCGATTATTTTGGGATATTTGCAGTCTATGATGATGACCTTTGTGCATTTTGGTTGTAGATACCCGGGATTTAACACACTCAAGGTGCGCAATAGAGGTGGAATGCCAGTTGCATTTGCTGATTATGAGGTACAAAGTTAAATAGTATTATTTGCAGAGGATCTCAATTAGCAATTTCTATTCTTGGTTCCCAGTGAATTGTTGAGGCTTACATTAAGTTAGAGGTGGAAGTTTTCATTCATCTACATACAGGATCTCATAAAGCCCTGTATGTAGCTTTATGAGCCGGGGGTCTCTCTGGAAGCAGCCTCTCTATTCTCACATATAGAGGAAAGACTTGCCTACATCCCACCCTCCCCTGACCCTACCGATAGCGTGCTATGCGGTGGGATATACAGGGCTTGATTGATTGATTGATTGATATAAATTGGTTCGATTATGTGATGTCTATTACGGATTAACCACCAAAAGCGTAGTTAATTGCAAAAAGACATTCTAAATCATTTTATTCAAAGACATTAAATCATTATTCAAATGGTAAAATGTATGTGCAAGCAGCCCCAACTAACTTTTTTGATCAAGATCACTCATTCAATGAAATTACTTACAAAGTATGTATCTGGTTTCCTTTATGCCAAAGCCAGGTAAAAATTTGATGGATAATGTAAATGTCATCAGAATTTAGTTTTCAGCAGTTCTTTTTTCTTTCTTTTGGGGTTTAAATAGGAAGCTAAACAAGGGTATGTTTGTCTTTAAAAAAATCTTAAGGGCATTTTTATTTCCACATGTTTTTTTTTCTGATTTGTTATAAACGAACCACTATTTGGTGACCTATAAAGTAATTTCAAAATTTCAATATATGGATTGCCTCCATATATATTAAAATTTACAAAAACCTGACCCATGCATTTTTGCCTCCTCTACCTTTAATATTTGATTTTCAGATTCCCAAAACCTTTTTTCTTGCTAAATGATTAACAGACCGACCGTTGGAGAGACTAAATTTCACAAAATATGTTTTTTTTGACATCTCAAAACTATAAAATGTTTTGGTAAATATGAATTTGCAACAATATTTCATCTAAGCCAAATTTAAATATACTGATAGTCTATCTAGTTTCTAAACTTGCATAAAATTTAACATATTTTGCTCGGTCTTGTTTGGCAGGAGGTGGAACAAGCTACCGAGGTCATGAACACCCTTCAGGGAAGCACACTGCCATCATCAGATCGCGGAGGCATGCATATAGAGTAAGTTTTTATAGTTATTTGTACCTTGTGTTTATGAGTTTATTTAACCCAAAAATAATTTAGCAGAGATCATTTAAACATTATCATGTTAAACAGGAATAATAAATTAAAATTAAAATATTTACAGTCATCTCTTTTTATTTTTAAAAAAATATTATGTCAATAATACACTGCATAATAAAGTATAATATACTAATCATTTTTAGAATTAAGAAAAAAGTCATACAAATAAATTTGGTGTGTGTGGGTCAACTCAACAGCTCGAATCCATTTTAGCCTTTTGCATGATTATTTTGGCGGGCCACCTCTATAGTTGATAGTTATGGAAAAGAACTTTCTTGAAGATGCTTACAAACACTTGAAAATGAAATGTGACACAATTATTGCAGGATTTGATATGTTTTGTCCTGTTTCTTTATGTTGTGTGGTTCTCGTAGGTATGCAAGATCGAAAATGAGAAAGCGGTGAGAGATGAATAGTTTGTGAGTGGAAATCGGTTCCATCTCATGATTCTCTGTAAGAATGAAAGGTAGGTTTGTTGTCTCTAATAATTGATTAATATGGGCTAACTTTTGTAAGAAATAATAGTGCTATTTAGTGGTGTTCACCGGGTTAGGTCCGGATTGGGCGGGGGCCAAACTGTAAAGAAACCATAAAGTAAGAGATGGAACTGAAACCTTATGTGTTATTAGTTTGGTAGTTTATTAGTTTGGTTTGGTTTGGTCTGGTCTTGGCTGTTTGAACAAGTTTTTTTTCTTATTATTTTACAAAATCATTAGCCCGAACCAGGTTATAATTTTTGATAGAAATGTCTCGAACATACGATTCTGATTCTTATGGATTTTGATTCTAGTTTTTAATTTGTGTAACATTATGAAAATTTTTATTTTTGATCAATAAGTTTTTATTTTTGTTTATGGTTGACCAGGGTTGCCACTTCACTTTTTTTATTGGCCTGAGAAAGTTCAATCCAACTCATTTTATTTAGACTCTACAGATATTTTAAACTGAAATTGATGATAATACCTAAACCTATTACAAAAATAAAACCTCATGCAATTTTCAAAATTAATGCCTAAACCTGTTACTTTGCCTAAACCACATGAATCATACGTGTTATTACGTCATATAATTAAAACATAACTAATATAAACAACATAATTAAAACATACGAAATGGCCATATGTGTTATTAACACATGCAAAAAAATAATAATAAATAAAAACACAACTAAAACGGGGTTTTTAAGGGTATGTTTGGGATTGGTTCTTTAAAATGCTTATTGCTTTTTGGAGAGGCAAAATGTTCAAAATGCCCCTCTAAAAGTACCTAAAAGCAACAATTTGGTGCTTTTGGAGAGACATTTTGAACACTGTCTCTCCAAAAAGCAATAAGCATTTTAAAGAACCAATCCCAAACACTCTCTAAGATTGCTGAGAAATTCAGTATCATTGGATTTATTCGATCAACTGAATCAAGAAACCGAACACGATTTGCATAACCTCATGTGACTCTGTATATTAATTACAAATGAGAACCTAATATAAACTAAATATAAAGAGTAAAGTGACAAAATCGTCCATGAGGTTTGGTCAATTATGCGACTTTCGTCCAGAACGTTTTTTTTCTGTGCAACTGGACATTAACGTTTCCCACTTCATGCCTATTACGTCCAAGTGGACCAAATCATTACTCAACAAGAAATTTAAACTAAGAAACACAATTAAAGTAGACATTTAATTCATATAAGTTTTAATAAAAAGATAATTTAGACACCAAGTTATTTAATTTGATCACTAAAATTTAGATTGTCTTTAAATTTTTCGCCCTTATGCTTTTCTTGTTAACCATTTAGATACTTCACACGGCATTACACCAAGTTTCGTTAGTATTATCTATTACTTGGTTTCAGATATTCGTCAATCACGTTGTTTGTGTTCACACAATAAGACAAAGGTGCAGGTAAGTTTGGTAACCAAAGTCCACCGATTTATTTATATTATTTTTCACATGTTCTAGCTTCTATGATGGAAGCCGGATTCGAGATGGTTAATCTTCGATGGTTAATCTTCCAAGATAGTAAACCTTTGAGCGGGTTAAACTCCAAAGAAATAGAGAGAACAAGATATAATTTACTTCTTAATTTTCTTCTTCATATTTTTAACTCAATTGATCATGCCATTTTATAGGCTTACAATAAGAATAAAAGAAACTACCTATAACCCATTACTACTAATAATAAGGAATATGAAAACATGCAACTAAAAGAAATAGAAGAATGCAAGGCCATGTCATGAGAGTGCATGAAGGCTACGTGAGGCAGTGGTTAGGCATGTATCATTCTATGTGTTTGACGACATGATTGGACGAATGTGGATTTTAGCATGACTGTCTCCGAGGATTTAAATACCTCGGTCGAGCCGAAATAAAAAGGCCCGTAAGCCCGAACAAGTAACGAAATATTTAAGCTAATTTTTGTAAATGCCGATAACGTTATAACAATAAACAAAGCAAAAATATAGTATTAAAATTAAATCCCTTAATGGCTAACGACTAACTGATTATTCAAGAAGTTGTCCTAGCATTCTAGCAAAAATCTAATTTTCTCTTATTTACGTGTTTGAGCACCAGATGGTTGTTTAGATAACACAATTGATTGCTAAAAATCAATTACAATTAGGAAAATCATGATATCAAAATGAGTTTATCATGACAATATTAATAACACAGAACTAGAAATTTAAAAGAAAATGATCAAAATAAATATATAAAATGGTCTCTATTCTCTTCTAGTCTACCATTGCTACGTTTACCTATTTTTCTCTCAACCAATCAATCCATATATTGCAATCACAACTGTTATCAAATAACACTAACATTTATCAAAAAAAAAGAAAACATATATAACTAAATTCTAAATGACACAAAGTAATAACTAATTAAACTAAAATTAAAAAAAAATCTGGTTACTTTAATTTTATCAAAGAGTAAAATTAACTAAAAAAAACTCTACCCATACATTTCAAGGTCTATTGTGTTAGGCTAATACTCCTTCCGTCCCATTTTAAATGTCATGGGACTCAAAACACACAAATTAAGAAATGTTTGATCATTTGATTTTATGAGCTGTAAAATGACAATAATGTCCTTTAATGTCAGTGTTGTTGGAACCAGACCGGACCGGCCGGTCGAACCGGTCCAACCGGGATTCGGTCCACCGACCGATCCGGTTCACGTAGTTCTCTTGGCTGACAAGGAACCGGCCGGCCCGAACCGGTTTGGCCGGTCGAACCGGAAAACCGGACCAGTTGAACCGGTTTGTTAAGGAAAAAATATATTTTTTTTTAGAAAAATCATTTTTTAAGCTTGACCCGTCATTTTTTACCAAATTTGTTCGGCCGGTTGAACCGGTGAACCGGTAGGCCATCCGGTTCGGTGTCCGGTCCGGTTATGAAAACATTGTTTAATGTAATAATTGTTTTGTAAAATGAAACATCTAGTATATGTAATAGTAAAGGCACAATTGAAAATTGAATTTATATGTATAGTAATGACATTTAAATTGGAATAACAAAAAATGGAAAAATGGACATTTAAAATGGGACGGAGAGAGTATAAAACTTTTAAAAATAACACTAAAAATAATAGTCACATGCAAAAAGAAGACGTGGGTTAAAGAGGTAACTATTAGTTAACAGGCTTTTGTTGTTTTACATAAATACCCCTATTATTTTCTTCTTCATATCATTCTTTTTTTTTTCCACAGATATTTTTCGAGACCACCTTGGACCAAAAAAGAAATCACAACTCTTTCTAATCTCTTCCTTTCTATCTACTAAAATGGGTCAAAACTACAAAAGAAATCAGGAAAAAAGAAATATATATACATAATATCAGCTAAAATTGAAAATTTTGTGCCCCTAAAACAAACGTGCCCCAGCCGGCCGCCCACATTTCACACCCTGTGGGCCGGCCCTGGATTTTAGACAATATGTAAGGGGATCCCCATATCTCTTTCTTAAACTGACAACTAAAATAAATTTGCATAAACTAATTAGAGGATCAATTGTTAATGATATGATTTTCCGAGTGATGAGCGTATTTTCTGGGTCTGTTGGAAGTAACATATGACTCGCTGAAAGTTTATCAAAGGAATCGTCTGTAAAACCAAACCGATAACCGGTTTAAATGGTTTAAAACGGAACCATAGACGAGAAAAAGACGTGAACGCATGAGGTAGGGAAAAGTTGAATAGAAAGAATTTAGTGGTGTGACACTTAACAATATAAATTATTCGGCCTCATTTGCATTACACCACACGAAATGATGAAAGGATGGGGCAAAGAATAAAAAGAAATGGACGCTGGGAAAGGTCGGAATAAAAAAATCAGAGTAGTAACATCAGATAAATTATGGTTTTAGCCAGTCAGACAAAACCTATTGTCCATACATCATTTGACACATACAAGTTGTATAGGTGTCAGATGGTTTCTTGATGTCGGATTAACTATCTTTATTCACAACCTAACAAACCAAACATTTCAATAAAATATTATTTTTTCTCTCAATCACATACACATCTAATTTAATCCAAGTTTTCACTATTATTCACAACTTCCCATAAACCAACCTTTTTATTAAACATTCACACCCCAATCAACCAAACCCTTCAATAAAATCTTCTCTTTCTCTCTTCAACATATACATCCAATTTAATCCATATTTTCACTATTATTCACAACTTAACATAAACCAACTTTTCTATTAAACATTCACAACACAATCAACTAATTCCTTCAATAAAATATTACCTTTCTATCTTCTACATATACACTCAACTTAATCCAAATTTTCACTATCATTCATAACTTAACATAAACCAACCTTTTTAATTAAACAAATATATTTTGTGATTCTATAAAATATATAAATATTTTTAAATAGTAAGTTTATGAACCAATAATATAAATATCAAACCCATATTAAAAAATACGCTTTTTAAGCTACATTTCTTATAAAATTTATGTTGGAATGTCCTAAAAAAACATAACTAAACAATATTGTGTTCTTATATATTTTAAAGAATGTTAAATGCTATAAATTATTAAACAAAAATCAAATTATATGTTAAATAAAAAGTTAGAAAAGAAAAAGAAGGTTGCAGCTTAGGTTGTTAAAATTACCTGATTTTACATCTTTTTTAAATTCACATGACAACCCAAACAACATCACCAATAAAAGTGGTATATATACCACAGATAAATACTACTCCGTATATGGGTATTATAGGTCTATATAAGTAGTAGTTTATATGACTCATTTAGTTTTTATAAATCAAATTTTTATTTATATAACCAGTACATTGCATATGTGTCTAAGACGCAATTTTTTAAATAACTTTTTGTAGTTATCAAAATTTGTAATTTTTATTATAGTTTTAGTGTAGGTTTACAAGAGTTGTTTATTTATAACTTTTTAAGGGTAAATTACTAGAATGAACATCTTTGAACAAAAGTTTTAAAAAATAGGCATGGTTATATTAGGCATCATCTCTTCAATAATTAATTTTTGGTCCAATAACCAAGCGACACGTGTAGCCGGCTAAGTCTTAGGCAACACTTTATGGGCAACTGACATATGTTAAAAGTAAATTAGACTCGCTTTCAACCAATAAAAATTCAACATGTGTTAAACATCGCTAAATTTAGCTTACAACTCTTGCTTTTTATCCGCAATCTTAATTATTAGCCGACTTCGGAATATATATTTATTCACTTAGCTGGCTCATTATGTTTCATCTTAACCGGCTCCAATTCAACTGGCAGGCTAAAACTTCACTTAGCCATTTTCTTTTCTTCCTTTTAGCCATGAAAATTTAGCCGTTAAAATTAAATACTTTACCTACCCAATTAAGTAGTTAGCCGACTTCCATTTATCTCTCTTATCCGTCTTCTTTTATTTTTTTAGCCGCATAAATTTAGACCACAAAATTAAATTGTAACACCCCAGCTAAAGCGGAATACGCCCGAGTGTGACGTACAGATTGCTCAAAACACATGTGACACTATTAAATGACAATATTACCATTAATTGATTCAAACAACAAATACACAAGTTTAGAAGTAAAAGAAATACAAAGAAAAACACATTTAGGCAATTTGTTCATTTATGTTGAATATCTTAAGTACTAATGTCATCGTCACGGCAACATCCTCTAAATAAGGTACATATAGCATATATATAAAATAAAATCAACTAAATAAATAGTTGGTGAGTTCCCACAAGTGTTTATATAAGTACATAAAAATCATTGAAGTCAAGGATAACGCTAACATCAACTTGATTAAATACCTGTTAATTAACTATATTAAAATAATTTGATAATTTCAAATTATAAGTATAAGGTGTTTATAAAAAATAAAAAAAATGATTGCAGAAAAACATGCATGGTTTAAAAAAAATAAATATGTATCTTTGACGAGTATGAAAGGACTAAGCATTAGTGCAAGGCTACGAGTGAACTTCAAGTGGTTAGAGAATGCGGTTTGAGGTATTGCATGGCGGAATAAAGTTAGGCCTTCCGAAGCATAGTGGGCGTGTTTGGGTCACTATAATGGTAGCAGGCTTGCGCGAGCATATGGTATGGCATATGGTTAGGATACATGGTTGGGTAACATGTCGTGGGAATAAATGAGTGGTGTTGTATAGGTTCTTGGCAAGAGTTGGTGGTTGAAACTACTAGAATTTGGAGCATTTCGGTATGGTATTGTAATATAGTGGTGGGATATACATATGTTACACCAAGGGTGTTTCCCATGCAAGATATTTTGCTGAGGTAAGTTTGAGTGTCCAGGATTTGTGTTGGGTTTGGAATGGTTCAGGCATAGTTTTGAATTTACAGTTAATGTATTTTGGGTTGTCATAGTTGGGATCACGACGGTCAACAACGTGATAATCTGAGTTGTCATTTTGCAGGTTGAGTTTCGAGGACGACGTCGAGGAAAACAAGAAGACATGCTGCGAAACGCGATTTATTCGCATGACATGGGGTGTAAATATGAAATTTCGTATTAACAACCAAAAGGAATATCTGAATCAATCTATATAAATCATAGAAATAAGCAAGGAAATAAAATTAAATGAAAGAAACTTTGAAATCCAAAATTGAAATGTCCATGAACTATCACGAATTTTCGTATTTAAATAAAAACCTCATAAAGTTTGAATAACCATATGAAAAAAACATATATATCAAACTTAATATAAGTAGTGAAATCTAATTTTTTTTAAAAATATTGATTGTTCATGTACCACCATGACTCTTCGTATTCCAAATTCAAACCATAAAAATAAACGAATATATACAAATAAAGAAAATAAATTGAAAATCGACTATTCATGCATCACCATGTTCTTTCGAATTTTCAATTCTAAACCATGATAGTAAAATAATATAGTTGTAACATATTCAAATTGAAACTTGACTATTCATGTATCACAATGACTTTTCGAATTTTCAATTATAAACCATAATAGTAAATGAATATTCAAATAAAGAAAACGAGTTGAAACTCGATTATTCTCGTATTTCAACACAAAAATGAAAATGCGTAATCAAATTGAACCGAAAGCTGGGTGTTTGTGCATCACCACGACTTGCCAGACATTCAGTTAAAACACATTGTAAAACATTGAGGGTCGGACGTCACACGTCGCCTGAACCATTATGACTTGTATGACATCCTAAGGGTGTAACCATATTATTTTCACAAAGAGAACATGATCACGATTGAAAGCTTAAAGTTTTGATTCGTATGGCGTTGAGTGGTATATTTTGGCCTAATAGGTTTTGTTCCCTATCCGAACTCTCCAGGTAAGCAACCGGGTCCCGCGTCTTTTTGGGATTTATGCGCATTCCTTATCCTTAGGTTTCAATAACCTTGGTGTCAAGGGTTCATAAAATAAGCACGTCACACTTCCAGTTACTACATACCCACCACATAGAACCATCTTTAAGAAGAAGAAATATCGACAACTTAAAATAAAAAATTTAGATTATTAAAAATCTTTTGGAAATCTTTGCGTTAGGCATAAGCCTTGGACTTGTGTGTGCTTGTGTAATTGAAGTAATTGAATCATCAATAAAATAGTATCAAGTAAGTGCTTCGAACAATCATATAAGGCTCATATAATTTCTAATCATGCAACCCTAAAATAATTAAAATAAGCTTTAACCAACTAGAACACTACGTCTAATGTCCTATCTTATAGTCACGGCTCTGATATCAATCTGTACCACCCTGGCTAAAGCGGAATATGCCCGAATGTGACGTACAGATTGCTCAAAACGCATGTGACACTATTAAATGACAATATTACCGTTAGTTGATTTAAACAAAAAGTACACAAGTTTAGAAGTAAAAGAAATACAAAGAAAAATAGATTTAGTCAATTTGTCCATTTATGTTGAATATCCTAAGTACTAATGTCTTTGTCAGGACAACATCCTCTAAATAAGGTACATATAGCATATATATATATAATAAAGTCAACTAAATGAATAGTGGGTGAGTTCCCATAAGTTTTGATATAAGTACATAAAAATCATACAATTCTATGAGCAAGTAAGGTCCTTTCCAGCTGGGATTGTGCACCAGCGTCCTTAGATAAGCGCAAGTAAGGTCCTTTCCAGTTGGGATGTACACCAACGTACTCGGAAAATGAGGCCCTTTTCTACTCATAACAACAAATGTCTTGAGTGCAAAGACATGACATTGTACTTGTTTCTTGCTTGTATAATCAAAGATCTAATACCACAATGCTTAGTTTCGGGTTTTTAGATCTAGGCTATAAGGTTGGAGGGTGTTTGGCTTAAGTGTGTGTTTTAATGGTGTAGGCTAAGGTGTAGAACATATGGAAATGGAAAGGACTAGGGTTTAATGGGGGTATTTATACTCCCTTAAGCCCATGGAACTAAGGCCCATCTTTCCTTTTTGGTTCATAATTAATTCATCTAATTAGCTTACTTATTCTTTCATCTTTAGTATTTTATTATTTCTCTACTACGCAAGTAAACTTTTCCACCGTAACTAAATAATGTATTAAATATCATTCTTAGAAATTTCTGGATGTTACAAGCTACTCTCCTTAAATGAGGTTTCGTCCCCGAAACCTAACTCCTACTTAAACAATTATAGGTAAAACTTGCGCATCTCTTCTTCAACTTCCCAAGTAGCATCTGATCCCTTACGATGCTTCCATATCACTTTCACTAAAGGAATAACTTTATGACGAAGATGCTTTTCTTTACGGTCCACTATCTCAATAGGTTGTTCGATGTAGTTCAACTGTTCATCAACCTCGATCAGTGTTATAAAAGTCGGATTCCAAGGCCTTGGAATCGGCGATTTCAAGGTCCTCGAACATCAACCTTGCCGGCTTTTCCCAACTCGGCCACTATTACTCGCCAAGGTCCAACTCGGTCAAAAGTTGGAGTACTCGGGATTGCTCGGCATCCAAGGTCAACTCGACATAATTTGTTAATTTTTTTATTTTTAAAATTTTTTTTGTTATTTATTTTTAGTAAATATTTAAAAATAACAACAAAACATGAATTTTTTAAATTATGTTTTTTTTTCATATGAATTATGCTTATTTTGACGTGATTTTACTTATCTTAACATATATATAATATCCAATAATTAATTTATGTTATATTTATCATGTCCGAGTACAAGCCGAGTACTCCCCGAGAAAAGGATACAAGATTTTGATCTGAAAACCTTCGCTGAACCAATTTTTAGGAAATTCTGTTTTGGAAAATTGAAGACCATCATAGCTACACTTTAGATAAATTTCTCTATTCCAATCTTGGAAATCCTTGTACCATTCCGGAGATTGTCGCAATAAAATACGGCCAATATTCTTAGCTATTATCAATAAGGGTAATTTAATATATCTTCTAAAAATTGATTGAGCTAGTAACAGAACACTTCTTGATTTTTGTGCATATGGAATGTTCTCCAAGAATTCTATTGCGTCTTCCTGGTCGTTTTTTATTTGGAATTGTTTATTTAAAATCTCGAATTCTGACTTTTTGCCCGACCAATCTCTAATATAAAAAAAAAGTTTCAGTAGGTCAGATATAGGAAAAGAAAAATCTTCCGTTTTTTCCAAAAAAGGGGGGAATGGGGATTTCGTTGAGATGGTCCCCAAATAACCATTTTACTCCTTTGAATACGGCTAGAGCTTTTGATTAAGGCTCGACGAAAAGAGTACTCCCTACATGTCACACCCTCAAAATCCACTAACGGAGTTTTACCGTCAGAGGGTGTGAACTAGCAGGATCGGAATCATTAGTTATAATCGAACCATAAAAACGTTTAAATGAAATTAAGTGAGGAAGCGTAAAAACCAAGAGACAAAAGTTGCGTCACGCAGGACGACTTAAAAACCCAAGTAATAATAGTTAAAAACATGTTTGCATATCAGAATGTTCAAAAACCATGCATGATCCTATACCGCGCGCCCGCCTCGGCTACCTGAGAATAACATACTAAAAGTGTCAACACGAGGTTGGTGAGTTCACAAGTTTATATAAAATAAAGCGAGCGTTTTGCGTTCAGCGTTCAGTGTTTTTCGTTTAGCGTTTTGCGTTACCAGATAGTGTTATGTCAATTATATATCTATAGGTAGCTAGCCTATAAAACAAGTATTACTAAGTGTTCGACACCGAAGCTGACTGTTTATCAAGTGCCTTGCCACCAGGTCATCCAGACCATGGTATGTGTTTGCCAAAATTAAACCCGCTCGACCTCCAGTCGAGTTTAGCGTTGGGTGGGTTTGTCAAACCCAGTAGTACTACTCAACAGTGACTCGCTATTATCCAAATATTAACCGGTTCGATGTGTAGGACTTCAATTGTTTCGTTTGCCACTTAGCCTTTACAAGTGATATATAATCTACTAACAAAATCTAAAAGCGTTTTCGGAGTATGTTATCTCCCCCAAGTGAAAAACGTTTAAAACAGTTTAAAGGGGTAAGTGAAACTCACTGTTTGCGAAGAATTCCCAAAAATAAATCACCAAGTGATGCGCGTCACAGAAAACTCTCTCTAGCGTTCCAAAACAACAAAGAGATTTTCTAAGTGTCGGAACTATTATCGAGTCTCTAGACTCGGCACATAACACCTATGCACAAATTACGTTTCGTGTTTCGTTTGTGAATCGTGTGTGACTTAACAAGTACATTTGTGATACGATACATGTGTGAACAATTATTTACTTGTCATGTATTAATAATGTACATCACTTAGCAACTATTCCCCGCGGGGGCAATTTGGTCAAAACACCACAATTATTTAGCAAGTATTCCCCGCAGGGGCAATTTGGTCAAAACATAACAATTAACTAGCAACTAGCACTTTTCATGCATTTTCACAAAGTTCGGCAGTTAACATTACCGAGACAGAATTCTACTTGAAAGATTATACTATTCCACCGATCATAGCATCTCAATTAATTCATCAAAAATCATCACAAAAACATACATGTATTAGGTTTCCAGAACATATTTTATTTTATTTTTATTCCACATAGGTTTCTGACAATGATCAAAACATTACAGCAAACTCATAACAGTCAAATTCATGCGCAACAGAATGTTATTTGAAATTCCCGTTAAATGAAAAATCCAACAAACGCAAGACCACTTGGGTTAGGTTCCTAACTCAAAAAGTCAACTTCCAGAAGTGGAACCAACCCAATTGGTCTCGTAGTTCATGAGATATAACATTTACAATACAACCTAACAGCAGGTCTAACAACTCAGCTTTGCACAACGTTTTTGTAAAATCATAAAGGTTAACTTTTTCACGTACAAAAATTGCAAATTTATATTCTTTAAAAACTAGACTCAACCTAGTTTACTGTAATTTCAATAATCTCAACCAATTTTCACATTTACACCCCGTTACAGTCAATTGAACATCAACAACACAATATGTCCAGAAACTGTTTGCAACAAAACTCAACATATTAACCATCTATTGACCACAATTCATGCATATAACATTCAAGACACCATAACCATTATCCATGCATATCAATCACACCATACATACATGGTTAGGGTTTTATTTGATCTCAAATCAAAGACACAACAATTAACATGTAACAATATCAATCCTAGTTATCAAATCATCATCAATACATCATCAACTCAAACAAAAATCATATGAACACAATATATGAAATTTTCGGAATCTAGGGTTTGTAATTAACCCATTAAAAATCGAAATTAAGTATAAAGGATGCATAGGATAGTCTATTATACCTTCCTAGCACCTTAATCTTCAATCAAACTTGAACAATCTTGATTGTATGTGTGTGTATGAGGCCGATCGAAAGGGGGGGGGGGGTTAGAGGCTGCCGTCGGGTTTGGGAGAGAAAGAGAGAAGAGAGTTTAGGGTTTTATAATATTATTAATAATAATCATGTTACATCTAGGTCCCTCCACTTCCAAATGTTACTTTTCTAGCTTAATTAACTAGTTCTAGCACATTGAGTTAACGTTTATAACAATGTTATCACATAACACATAAGTCTAACACATAATTATCACATAATTATTGTTTTGACGTTTTTCGTTTATTCACCAATTGTTTGCGTCAACTCGTTTGCGTTTCGGTGCAATTCCCGAAAGACTACACATGTAGTAAGTGTCAAGCGTCATTTAAACCCTAGTTTAAATGTAATGAGGTGTGCGTTATAGATTCAATGATCTTTAAGTTTGAATTGACGGAGTTGAGTTAACGGAGTTAACCTGAAATTGACGAATGTCACATCATTCCCAAGTTAAAGAATTTTCATCCCGAAAATTTGAGTCAAGTCGTGATGAGTGTCTGAAAAAGTAAGAAAAATTTTCAGTTTGTCATATCATCCCCTAGTAGAAAGAAATTTCGTCCCGAAATTTAATTCATATCTCCGGTGATTTCTGACGGTTTGTCGGGTTTCGCGGTTTTCTGTGTTTGGTCAGCCCTTCAAAAAGGTGAGGATACTTTTTCATCATTTGATCCTCGCGTTCCCACGTGAACTCCGGTCCACGTCTCGAGTTCCAACGAACCTTAACGATCGGAATTTTGCTGTGCTTGAGCGTTTTGGTTTCCCAATCCAAAACTTCGACTGGTTCTTCAATGAAGCGTAATTGTTCATCAACTTGCAGTTCATCCAAAGGGACTACTTGGGTTTCATCAGATAGGCATTTCTTCAAATTGGATACGTGGAATACATTGTGTACGCCACTGAGTTCCGTTGGTAGGTCCAGTCGGTACGCCACCGGACCAATGCGCTCAGTTATTCGATAAGGGCCAACGTATCGTGGGTTGAGTTTGTTTCGCTTCCCAAAGCGAACCACACCTTTCCAAGGTGAGACTTTGAGTAACACTTGGTCATTCACTTGAAATTCGAGAGGTTTTCGGCGCTTGTCGGCGTAACTCTTTTGGCGATCTCGTGCTGCTGCCATGCGGTTTCGGATTTGAACAATTTTTTCCGAAGTTTCGAGTACCAGTTCTGGACCAGTGATTGGGTTGTCACCCACCTCTGCCCAGCAGAGAGGTGATCGACACCTCCGTCCGTACAGTGCTTCAAACGGCGCTGCTTTAATACTTGCGTGGTAGCTGTTATTATACGAAAACTCTACCAAAGGTAGGTGAGGTTCCCAACTTTTTCCGAAATCCAATACGCATGCACGCAACATGTCCTCCAAGGTCTGAATAGTTCGTTCACTTTGCCCATCCGTCTGAGGATGGTATGCTGTGCTCATATCAAGACGGGTGCCTAGTGCGCTTTGTAGTGACTTCCAAAAGTGCGAAGTGAAACGAGAATCTCGATCAGAAATGATTGAGACAGGCACTCCGTGTCTAGACACTACTTCCTACATGTAGACGCGAGTCAGTCTTTCCATTTTGTCCGATTCCTTAATCGCTAAGAAGTGTGCCGATTTAGTCAATCGGTCAACGATCACCTAGATGGTATCGCATCCCGTCGGTGTTTTAGGTAATCCTGTGATGAAGTCCATTGAAATGTGATCCCATTTCCACATTGGAAGTTCCGGTTGTTGTAGTAGGCCAGATGGTTTCTGGTATTCTATTTTGACTCTTGCACAAGTCAAGCATTTGCTCACGTAGGTGGCAATGTCGGCTTTCATGTTTGGCCACCAGTAAAGTGCCTTTAAGTCATGGTACATTTTATCTGAGCCGGGGTGGATAGAATATCCGGACTTGTGTGCTTCGTCCATCACTAGAGTTCTCAACTCTCCGTATCGTGGAACCCAAATCCGGTTCTCAAAATATCGGACCCCGTCCGATTTGGTTTCAAGTTGTTTGTTCATGCCCCGCATGAGTTCCGATGGAAGATTATCATCTTTCAAAGCTTCGAGTTGGGCTTCGCGAATCTGGTCGGGTTAGTTGGCACGAATCGTGAGTTGCAATGCTCGCACCCGCCTGGGTTTATCGGTTTCTTTTCTGCTGAAGGCATCGGCCACTACATTGGCCTTGCCAGGGTGGTACTTGATGGCACAATCATAATCCTTATGCAGCTCGACCCAACGACGCTGTCGCATGTTCAGCTCCTTCTGATCGTAGATATGTTGGAGACTCTTGTGGTCGGTGTAAATGGTAAACTTGGTACCGTACAAGTAATGCCTCCATATCTTAAGGGCAAACACCACAGCTCCGAGTTCAAAGTCATGGGTCGTGTAGTTCTTCTCGCGAACCCGTAGTTGTCGAGAGGCATAGGCTATAACCTTCTCGAGTTGCATCAGCACACAACCGAGACCTTGTATCGATGCGTCACAATGTACCTCGAAATTCTCTGTTCCCTCTGGTAGGGCTAGAATAGGGGCGCTACAGAGTTTGGTTTTCAACAGTTGAAAAGCGGATTTTTGTGCGTCACCCCAATTGTACTTAGTGCCTTTGTGAGTCAAAGCGGTGAGGGGTTGAGCAATCTTTGAAAATCCCTCGATGAAACGCCGGTAGTAGCCGGCCAGTCCTAGGAATTGCCGCACCTCAGTCGGAGTCTTAGGTGCTTCTCAGTTTTTGATGGCCTCTACCTTACCGGGATCGACATGGATACCATTTTCGTTGATCACATGTCCTAAAAAGTGAACCTCGCAAAGCCAAAATTCGCGTTTCGGGAGTTTAGCGTACAGTTGCTCCTTCTTCAACAATTCCAGAATTAATCTCAAGTGTTCTTCGTGGTCAGCCTTGTCCTTGGAGCAGACGAGAATATCATCAATAAACACAATCACAAACTTGTCGAGGTACGCCTTGCATACTCGATTCATGAGATCCATAAATACGGCTGGTGCGTTGGTTAAGCCAAAAGGCATAACCGAAAACTCGTAGTGACCATACCGTGTTCTGAAAGCCGTCTTTGAGATATCTTCTTCGCGCACTCTTAATTGATGGTAACCAGACCGCAGATCGATCTTCGAGTAGTAACTCGATCCTTGGAGCTGGTCAAACAGATCATCAATTCGGAGTAAAGGATAACGGTTCTTGACCGTCACCTTGTTCAACTCCCGGTAGTCGATGTACATGCGGAAAGTCCCGTCCTTCTTTCGGACAAATAAGACAGGGGCTCCCCATGGCGATGAGCTAGGTCGGATAAAACCCTTATTCAACAAATCTTGCAACTGAGTGGACAACTCCTGAAGCTTCGCCGGTGCGAGTCGATACGGGGCTCGTGCTATGGGTGCTGCACCGGGCGTCAACTCTATTTGGAATTTGACTTGTCGTATAGGAGGGAGTCCAGGCAAATCCTCTGGGAAAACTTCCAGAAAATCTCGCACAATCGGTATCTCTTCAATTCGCTTCTCCCTCCGCGAGTTTCTCAACAATCTGCGCCAAAATTGCCGAATGACCTTTTCGTAGATACTTCTGCGCCTTCATGAGGGTGATAACGCTGGTGGTCATGCCGCTTCTCTCGCCCCGGATCGAAATGATCTCGCCGGAAGGGGTAGTAATGTGGACTATCTTGTCGTGACATATAATCTCCGCTCGGTTCTCGGATAACTAGTCCATGCCGACAACGACATCGAAACTACCAAGCGTAAAAGGTATGACGGTCGATATCAAAAACATGACCTGACAGTTTTAACTTACATCCCGCAAGTACATGAGTCGTTTCTATAGACTTTCCGTCGACTAATTCTACTGGAAACTTTAGCATATAACGGGGTTGGAGTTAAGTCTAAGAGTTGACTAAAGGCTTTCGACACAAAACTCCTATTAGCTCCAGTGTCAAACAATACAGAAGCAAAACAATCGTTCATAGGGAACTTATCAGTCACCATGTACGGATCATTGCGGGCTTGACCCGACTCAATAACAAAAGCTCTTCCTTTACCATTGTTTCCACCACCACTGCCACTTCCATTACCTCCATTGTTGTCGTTCTGTTTCAGTTTGGGGCAATCTTTCCTGAAATGACCTTCCTGCCCACATTCGAAACATCCCTTCGTCGTCATAGGTGGTTTAGGAGCACCCTTTGCCGCAAGGTCTCCTCTACATTCCTTTGCCTGGTGACCCATCTTTCCGCATCTCAGACACTTGACACGGTCACACGAGCCAGCATGATGATAGTTACACCCTGTTGCACTTCGGGTACTTCCCAGCATATCCGCTCGAACCCCCTGCCCGCCACCGTTGTTATTGTTATTGTGACCCTGATTGATGAAGCCCCGAGTGAGTTCGGGCTTACGGTAGGGTTGTTATGGAGGGTTCGAGGATGAGGTTCGAATCCTACTTGAGGAGATTTGAAAATCGCCGTCAAGACACCCGGTGTAGGTCCGGGATACTCCCTTGTTCCATAGCCCTGGGGCTATTTACAACTATCCAATGGATCTGGTGTTGTCAAAGTTTTTCTTTCCCATTGCTCGGGGTTATTGTTGCTGTTGTCAATGCTCGGGTTGTCTCGGGCTTTAGTGGTTGAACCCCTAGGTGGTAGCGCACCTTGGGTCACTGCTTGATCCGTCAGTTTGTGAGCTAACCGGATCGCTTGTTTGAATCGTGGCTGGTCCTGGAAGACGTCACCATGCCCTGAATTTGCGGTGCTAACCCATCAATATACATTTCAATATCCTCTTACTCGGCGGGTCTACCATCCGTGGACACATCACAGCTAACTCGTG